>NW_027420027.1:0-27942 GCF_009905375.1 Apium graveolens
TTGAACAGGTGGATTATGAAAAGAAATATTTCGATTTGCTCAAACAAAGGAAGAGCTTTTCTGACTCAGGATGACTGGGCAGCAGATGGAGTCAATGAAGATGATGATATGGAATATGTCAACCTAGCCCTGATGGCTAATTTGATGAAGATGAAACTAGTTCACAAGCAAAATGGTAATTACACTGACCTCTCTCAGCTTTGTAAGATTGAATGCAAGAAGCTATAAATGATATGTACAATGAATTATATCATTTGCGTGTTTCTCAAATCACTAGCTAAAGAAAACACAGATTAAAGAGAATAATTGTTTTAAGTGATAGGAATGTTGTGTTAGAGGGTAAGGTAATAATTGAGTGAAAAGATAAAATTAAATGCTTAATGTTGAAAGTGAACTAGACGAATCTGTTAAGAAAGTAGAAAGGAATTCTTCAAACAACTAGAACGTAAGAAAGATGAATCAAGGCCTGGAAAACATATAGGGATGTTAGTGCTCAGATTGTCAAGGTTTCAGGGAATTGAATCACTCTGTGAGAATGCCTGGAAGAAAAACAAAAAGGAAGTAGTAATTGATGGATTATCCAACGGATATGGAATCAACGGATGATGAAAGTTATGTTGAGGAAGAAAAGGAGCATCCGTTGCGGCTCATCAATTAAAACAGGCAAGGATTCTAAAAAGAACAATTGAAAAATCTCAATAAAAAGTGGTTCAACTTCCAAGAACTTTGTCAAAGAAGAAGCTAGCACATCCAAAGATGCCAGTAAGTGAATATAGGACCTGACTTTAGATCAGTTAAAATAGGCTTAAGATGGTTGAGGATAAAAAGGAACTAAAAGAAAATCAAATAGAAATGGGAAGGTAGGGATTACTCAAAACCTAACATTACCACCTGATAAATATGCTCCTAGAAAAAGTTGGTATATTGCAAAAGTGTTAATCAACATCTATCTGCTAACTGCAAGTCAGTAAGAATGCTCCTGCCTTTAACCTCCTTCATGCCTAACATGTCTGTCACCTGCATGCTATGCCTGTTATGTCTCAACAGAATCCTCATGCACATTTACAAACATGCCATATGTTAATATCCTTATTTTGCGCATTCCAGTATGCCTCAAATGCCAACAACAGGCCTATGTGAAATAAATGTTTGCACAATCTATGCCTTATCAAATTCAACCAAAGTGCTAAATGATATGTGACTAACCCTACACTTAACCAAACATTGAGACCAAGGTTGGACCCAACGTTACCTAAGTCAAAAGATGCAGGAGGTATGAAGTCTAGTAAAAAGACTAACAAGGCTGGACCCAAGGAAACTTGGTACCAAAATCAACTTGATTGATTTTGTTGTGTGCATGGAAAAAGAAGGAATCCATGGTATGGACAGTGGGTTGTTCAAGGCACATGACTGGAGATTTCACCCGCTCACTGAGTTCAAGGAGAGAGCTGGACCCTATATAACCTTTGGAGATGACAACAAAGGGTTCACTAGGGATATAGCTTGATTTCAAAAGAAAAATGTCATCATTGATGAAGTCGCATTAGTTGATGGTCTCAAACACAATCTACTGAGCATCAGTAAACTATGTGACAGAGGGAATACTATTCCTTCAATTCTGAAGCATGTGTTGTCACAAGTAAGAAGGACAACAAGTGGTTCTAACTGGAGTTAGAAAAGGGAATGTGTACTTGGCTGACTTCAACTCTACAGATGCAGAATCAATTACTTGTCTTTCAGCAAAGCAAGTCCAGATGAAAGTTGGCTATGGCACAAGAAGCTGTCTCATTTGAATTTCAAAACAATGAATGATCTAGTCAAAAGGACTTAGTTAGAGGAATGCCTCTAGGGAATTTCAAGAGATGGACTGTGTGATGCTTGTCAGAAAGGAAAGCAAAAGAGAGCATCATTCAGTAAGAAGCTTGAATCAACAATTGATGAACCATTACAACTGCTACACATGGATCTTTTTGGACCAGTCAATGTATGTCAATTTCAAGGAAAAGATATTGCCTAGTGATTGTAGATGATTTCTCAAAGTTTTATGGACCTACTTTCTTGGATCAAAGGATGAAGCTAGTGAAATCATCATCAATCATATCAAGCAAGTCAACAATCATCCAGATTTCAAGTAAGGAATATCAGGAGTGACAATGGAACTGAGTTCAGGAATTCTACCATGAGGTTGTTCTGTGAAGAAAATGGGATCATGCATGAGTTCTCAGCTCCAAGGACTCCACAACAGAATGGTGTGGTGGAAAGGAAGAACAGATCACTAATTGACAGCTTGCAAGAAACAATGCTGAAGAGTCAAAAACTCCCAACATACTTTTGGGCTGAGGCTGTTAACTGTACATGTTATCTCAGAATATTTCTCTAATCATCAGGTAAAAGGCATGACTCCCTATCAATTGTTTCAAGAGAAGAAAACCAACTTTAAACTTTCTGCATGTCTTTGGTTGCAACATGCTATATTCTAAGGAATCAACCTGATCACAAAGGGAAGTTTGATGCAAAGGCTGATGAAGGAATATTTGTTGGTTATTCTACTGGAAAATCATATAGGGTCTACAATCTAAGAATCAATATTGTCATGGAATCTGTGCATGTTGTGTTTGATAATAAAAAGATTGATGGACTAACATATGAGGGACATCATGAAGGACTCAAATTTGACAACATTGAGATATATTGTGATGATAGTGAAGATGAGAATGATGGAGAAGGCACCTCGAAAAGAATTCAAAATCTGCCTTTGGATAATGCACAAAGTGTTGCATCAGTTGAAAGTCACAATTCAGCATCCGTTGAAAGAAGTAATGCAGCATCCGTTGAAAGACAAAGTGCATCATCCGTTGAAGTACATAATGAAGCATCCGTTGATCATAGTCTGTCAACGGATAATCAATTCACTTCATCAGTTGATAGAACTCCCAGTTCCTTTCAAAGGATCAGTAACTCAGGGGGAGTTTCAGCCAATCAAACACTCTATCTCACATCATGACAATTACTAAGGCAACCTCATCTAGAGCTAATCTACCACCTCAAAGGAAATGGACCAAGAATCACCCTTTTGAATTGATCATTGGGTGATGCAACATCTAAAGTGCAAACTAGAAGGGCTACTGAAGATGAATGTCTATATAGTGGTTTTCTATTACAGGAGGAACCTAAGAGAGTGGAAGAAGCTCTATTGGATCCATATTGGATTTTAGCAATGCAAGACGAGCTAAACCAATTTGAGAGGAATAAGGTATGGAAGCTGGTACCCAAGCCAAAGAACAAGAGCTCTATTGACACAAAATGGGTATTCAGGAACAAGATGGATGAAAATGGCATTGTCATAAGGAATAAAGCCAGATTGGTTGCCAAGGGCTATTCTCAACAAGAGGGAATAGATTTTGATGAGACATTTGCTCCAGTTGCAAGACTTGAAGCCATCAGAATCTTTCTAGCCTATGCAACCCATGCCAATTTCAAAATCTATCAAATGGATGTTAAGAGTGCATTTCTGAATGGAGAATTGGAGGAAGAAGTTTATGTAAGCCAACCTCCAGGATTTGAAGATCCAAACTTTCCAGACTATGTGCATTATCTGTTGAAAGCACTCTATGGACTACAGCAAGCACCTATAGCCTGGTATGAGACTTTGTCAAAATTTCTCCTAGATAATTACTTCATAAGAGGTACTGTTGACAAAACTCTTTTTCTTTAGAAATGTTAATGGCTCTACAATACTTGTTCAAATCTATGTAGATGATATTATATTTGGTTCTACAGATGATAAGCTTTGTAAAAGTTGCTAAGTTAATGTAAAGTAAATATGAAATGAGCATGATGGGAGAGCTAACTTATTTTCTTGGTTTACAAGTTAAACAAGTTAGTGGTAGAATTTTCATTAGTCAAACTAAATATATTTATGATCTTTTAAAGAAGTTTGACTTAATGGATTGTTCATCTGCAAAAACTCTCATGGCCACTGCCACCAAACTTGAATTAAACAAGGCTGAAAAGTCTGTGGATATTACAAGTTATAGAGGCATGGTTCACTCACTTCTATATTTAACTACTAGTAGACCTGATATAATGTTTTTCTACATGTCTCTGTGCTAGATTTCAAGCTGACCCTAAAGAATCTCACTAGTGGCTATTAAAAGAATTTTCAGATATCTCAAAGGGGACTTCAAATCTAGGAATTTGGTATCTTAGAGAGTCTGGTTTTGATCTAATTGGCTACTCAGATGCAGATTATGCAGGTTGCAAAATAGATAGGAAAAGTACAACTGACACCTGTCAATTTCTTAGGGAATAAGCTTGTGTCATGGTTCAGCAAGAAACAAAATTCTGTTTCTACATCAACAGCTGAAGCTGAGTACATTGTTGCTGGTAGTTGCTGTGCACAGATACTGTGGATTAGGAATCAACTATTTTGACTATGGGCTAACTGTTGACAAAATTCCAATATTTTGTGACAACACAAGTGCCATTGCCATTACTGAAAATCCAGTACAAACACTCAAGAACCAAGCACATTGACATCAAGTAACACTTCATAAGGGAACATGTGATGAATGGTACAGTGGAACTTCATTTTGTTCCAAGTGAAAAGCAGATTGTAGACATATTTACCAAGCCACTTGATGAATCAACATTCACAAGATTAGTAAGTGAGTTAGGTATGCTTAATTATTCATAAATTCATGTCCTCATTATAATCTGCTTTGAATCCTGAAATGAATTTGCTGCAAGAACAAAGTTGGCTTTAAGTAAAGATTATTCTATCAATGGATATTCCTTATCTGTTGAAAGCCAAAATTGTTCTATCAACGGATGTTCATTATCCGTTGAAAGACAAATATGTTTCTGGTAATTTTATCCTTCAACGGATAAAACTGTGTTAATCTTCAACGGATAACTATTTACCTTATCCGTTGAAGTGTCGCATCAGTTGTTTTAAGTAAGTCACAACCGTTGATTCTTTTACTTAACCGTTGATACATATGTACATACACAGTTGTATGTATTTGTATTAAAGGCAGTTTTAGAATTTATACATTTTTCTTTTTCTCAAATGGCTTGTAATTTACTTAAAAGTATTATTTAATCATTCTCCTTACGTTTTAATTTCGAGAAAGTATAAAAGCCTTTTGAATTCTTATTTTCACTTTACGCTTTCTTGCAGTTTTCAAAAGCTGTTACTCTCTTTCTCTCCCAAAACTCTCAACTTTTTCTCTGCAACCTCTACTCACTACAATGACACCAGTAGTAAAGATAATGTCCCAGTCTGGATTTGTCTATGAGAAGAACAATTTCGTAGCTTTGGTGGAAAAGAAAGAAGCCCACTCAGATTATCACAAGATGATGGACTTCATCAAAAACTGCAAACTACGCTATGGAATGCTGGAAGCCCTAACTATTTACTGTGAGGTAATTGAGGAGATTTGGACAACTGCAGAGTTCAATCCCACAGATATGACCATCACTTTCTCTCTCAAAGGTCAGGAGTACTGTATTAACTGTGATGATATACAGTCTTATTTTAAGCTACCTGAGAAAATGCCATGACACCACACACTGATAATGATGTATCTGGTATATTAGATTCCATAGGCTATTCTTTTGATTCTGCTAGTTTAGGGAGCATTAGAAGAAAATGCCTTAGGAAAGAATGGAGTTTTTCTTGGTGATGCCTTTATCAAGGTTTCTCTGTGAAAATTAGTAGTTTTGATGCCATAACTTCATCTCTTGTTAATATGCTCTATATGCTAGTTTCTGATAGGTACTTTAATTTTAGCAACTATGACATGCTAGAATTAGGTTCCAGGTTAGGTACCAAAGTTAATAGACCTCATAACATCTACTATGCTAGATTCTTTATGTTATTGGCTAACCATGTTGCCGAAGGATTGGTCATAACCAATGAGAGTAACAAACTCAAATGCTGGGCACAAGAGAAAAGGGTTTCTTGTAGACCTTTTGAGAATTAACCTCAACAATCAGGTGCCATTAGTATATTTGCCAATAATGAATGCACCTCAGGTAAGTGAGGTAAATACTTCTTCAACTCCTACTACTTCCAACCCCATTATTTATTTGCCTTCAAGTGTGGCCATGGAATCTGTGTCTTTGTCCCAACAGATTCCTACCAAAGCCACCAAACCTAAAGTTTCAAGAACAAAGTCAAAGAAAGCCACCTCTGTTGTTTCTCAAAAGACAACAGTTGTAACAACTACCATCAACCCTGAGGGGAGTGAACAGGGTGTGAGTGGTGAGGGGAGGGGTGAACATCAAGAAACCCCCCAGGATAAGATAGGAGAGGTGAGTGGTACCTCAGCTAGCCAAGCCACAGTTTCTCAAAAGACTGTGGTGGTTGAAAATGATTCAAACTCATCCCTAGTTGCATCCTCCCAAAAGGGTGCAGCTATTGAAAATAGTCCCCAACCAGGGACACAGAACAAAAGAGGGAGGGACACTAAAGCCACACACTCACCTGTAAAAGCCTTTACAAGAAGAAAGAAGGTTAAAACCTTAGTTTCCATATAGGGTGCATACACTGCACAGATACACCCACCTGTATCTATGCCTTCTCAAATTCAGTTTGATGTGACTCCACAAATGTGGAGTCACAACCCCATTCTCTCAAAATTGACACACATCAATCACCAAATTCTCCATCACCATCTCTGTACGTGGACATGATATTCACATCAATTCCTAATTCTCCCTCTTTACAACTCAAGGAGGAGCCCCACTCAAATACTTGTGATCATCATCTTTTAGATGATTTGTTGGATCATCAGCCAATTCTTTCAGATTTGGTTGAAGAATCTGTCCCCTAAATTAAAATCAATCCACATAGATTCAACAATCATGTCACTTTCAATTTCTACTTCTTTTCCTTCTTCAACCGATATTTCTCATCCGTTGACAAGTGGTTGTTCTTCGACGGATAAGCTTAACAGCAGTTATCCGTTGATACCATCAGTTCCCACTTTAACGGATACTCCCTATCCATTGATAGTCTCTATACAAATAACTGAATCAATTCCAAGTGTAGAAGACATGGTTACTGTACAATCACTTCTAGGATTGAGGGAAGGGAGTGAAAATTTGAGTGAGAGGCTGGGTTGCTCCCAGGAAAAAGGAGAGCTTGAGAGTCTAAATATGCATGCTATTTCTTCCATCATGACAAAAGAAAGTGAGAGGAGTGCCACCTTAGTAGGTGAGAGTGAGGGTGTGAGGTGTGTGAGTCAGGGGGAGCCCCTGATGCAAGAATATAGAGAAATTGAGAGAAAAGCAGGTACAGAAGGTATAAGGGTGGATCCAGCCATTGCTAGTGAGTCGATGACTGTGGATGATGCTGAAAAGGAAAGATAATTTCAGCAACATTACAAAGCTGTAATTGATAACATTTTCTCGGATGCTGACACTTTTACTCATCCTGTGTCAGCCTATCAACTGTTGGCTGCTCAGGGCAATGTGGAGGCAGAACAGACTTTGAACCTAGTACACACTTCAGAATCTCTACAAAGGGATAAAGCTGTTGTCAATATGATGCCTTCTCAAGCTGGTGAGCCATCTGAAGAATTTGGAGTAAATTCTAATGATGATGACTCTGGCTCATTTGATGGAAGCATGAACTTAGGGGGAGATGCAGGCCCTAGTTCAGTTCCAAATTTACCTGAATGGGCCTTGACTAAGGAATCTACACCAGGACAGAAGGTACAGAAGGTATAAGGGTGGATCCAGCCATTGCTAGTGAGTCAATGACTGTGGATGATGCTGAAAAGGAAAGACAATTTCAGCAACATTACAAAGCTGTAATTGATAACATTTCCTTGGATGCTGACACTTTTACTCATCCTGTGTCAGCCTATCAACTGTTGGCTGCTCAGGGCAATGTGGAGGCAGAACAGACTTTGAACCTAGTACACACTTCAGAATCTCTACAAAGGGATAAAGCTGCTGTCAATAGGATGCCTTCTCAAGCTGGGGAGCCATCTGAAGAATTTGGAGTAAATTCTAATGATGATGACTCTGGCTCATTTGATGGAAGCATGAACTTAGGGGGAGATGCAGGCCCTAGTTCAGTTCCAAATTTACCTGAATGGGCCTTGACTAAGGAATCTACACCAGGACAATTCAGTGTATCCTTGGTCAAACAGGTTATGGCTATTCAAAAGGCCCTTCAGGAAACTTCAGATGCTGGTACCAAGGCTATTCTTCAAGCCCACCTAGATTCTCTACATCTCATGAAGCTACAGCAACTAAGACAGAATCTGAGTGTGGATGAACTCAAGAAGGATATAGCTGACTTGAAGTCCTACAATTCTGAGAAGCTGGATTCAGTCATGCCCTATGGTACCATGCAGGACTTGTTACTGAGATTGAGAAGAGAATCAGATGCTGAAAAGAGGCTGGCCAAGTTGGAAGACAGAGTTCAAATCATTGAAAAATCTGTGGTCACCATTCTTCAGAATCAACAGTTTCAAACAAGTCTACTCATGCAGCTGGCAGAAGCACAAGGCTTGACCCCTCTCCTTGATGATAACAAAAAGGGGGAAAATAAAGGGGAAGGGGAAGGAGAGCCATCTACAAACATCCAAATATCCAAAGTGCTAGTTCCTGCCATCACTACTTCTCCAACACTTCAAATCAAAGGAAAGCTTGATGGAATTGATCTAATCCAGCTAGCAGCAGCTGAGATGAAGGTGAAGGAGCAGAGTAGAAAAATTGATGAAAGGATGCAACAGGTGTTTGGCTCTACAACTTCAAAATCATTATCTGTGAAACATAGCACAAAGGTTGAGTCAATCATTATGGAGCACAAGCCAGTAAGGAGGAATAAGGTTGGAGAGACTTCCTTAAGGAATTTGAAACCCATGGTACTCAAGCCATCCACTAGACTCAATAGGGACTCTACAAAGAACCCTCTAAACTTTAGTCAGTCAAAAGAAGTAGATTTTCCTCTTCCAAAACCTGATGAAGACAAAGTTTTGGGTGGCAGCATCATAAAGCACAACGAGACCAATGATGTAGTGGAAAGAATGAATATGGCTATCATTTATAGAGAGGGAAAGAGTATCTGTGTGATGCAAGGACATCCCAATTTCTCTAAAGCCAAGAGGGAAGAAACCATGAGGTTAAAGGAAGAAGCTAAAAAGCTGAAGGCTGACAAAAGAGCACAAGCAAAGCTTGAAAAACAGCTAGAGTCAAGTCAGATTGAAGAAAGGGAGAAGATTGAAGACAAGAGTGAAGAAAACAAGATTGAAAGCAAAAATGTGGATATGAGGAATGTGGTAGGTGAGAGTGTAGAGGAAAGAAAGGAATGGCAGAAAGGGAACAGAAAGAAGGCCAATGCAAAAAGGAAAAGTGAAGATGACACTGAAGAAACCCAATCAAAATCCAAACCACTACCTTCTATTCCTGAACCCATTGTACCTGATCCCTATTTAAATATCCATGATGAAACAATCATTCCTAAGGAGGAACCCATTGATTGGGACACCATCAAATTGCCCACCTTCTTAAATACTTCTCCACCACCAAAGAAACAGAAAAGAAAAACCAAATCAACACCTCCCCTAACCTCAAGAAAATTCACTCAGAAACCTAAGCCTAAGCCACAAGCCTCAAAGGATGATTATGTTCACATTTGTGACATAAAGGAACAGACAGACATTGAACTCTTCCTGGATGAGCTGGAGGAAGTAAGGGGAATAGATGCCTACAGACAACTACCAGAAAGATTAATGTTCAAGTACAAAGGAAATGGGGAAAGGACTTGGCCCCTTTACAGAATTCTGAATGAAGGCTATTCTACCTTGGTTAGAGTCTACTCAGCTATCAAGAGGGATTCTGGCTTTACCAGGACTGCCAAAACTGAGATTCTCAACAAGATTGCCAGCATAAGGAAAACTTGGTGGGAGCCCAATTCCTTGCCTAGAACATTACTCATCCCTGAGCATGGAATTACAATTCATAAATCACCTCATTGGCTGATAGAGTTCAGAGACAATAAAGGAGTCAGAAGATTCTTCAGACTTGAAGACCAGCTTAAAATTGCCAGTAATGAAACTCTCAAGTACATGCAATCTAAGTTGGACATCAGTGAAGAAGATGAAGCTGAATTCTACAGACAACTCCAACTCCAAGTAGAGGAAAATGACAGGAGGCTAGGGAAGAAAACAAGGGATCAAAGGAAAAGAAAATAATCTGCTCAGCCTAAAGGAGCATCCTTGAAAACAATGTAATCCTTCAATTCTATCTCAGTACATACACTTTTGCAGCACTTTTGAATTTCTACTTGATTTCAATTCATATATTTGTTAAGTGTTTTGTTATCATCAAGTTAAACCCAAATTTATGCCTACAATTCTAGTAGACATAAATAGGGGGAGATTGTTAGGAATATGTGTATTAGTTTGATGATAAGTTAAACAAAACACTTAAGTAGGAATCCAGTGTCTGTAGCCTCAACGGATAAGACCATTCTGGCTATCCGATTGATGGAGTAGCTTTACTTAGAAATAAGTTTAGTATTGTAGCACATTTCAGTTTCTGTATTCAAGTTATAATTCTTAGATGTTGTGGGAAATTATAAGTCATGTTGACTACTAGTGGATATGCAAATAGGAGGACTAATTGTAAATATTTCATGCCTTGTAATTTTGTATAAGTGAAGTAGTATCAACTGATAAGTTAAAGACCTTCAACGGATAAGAAACAAAGCTTCAACGGATGTCTCTAAAGCTTCAACGGATAACATCCATCAACGGATGAGTGCATCAACGGATAAAGCTTCAACTGCTAATACATCAACGGATAAAGCCATCAACGGATGAAAGCTTCAACGGATGCTAAGTTCAATAGCAGTTGACAGTGACAATTCATAAGTTGACAGAGGCACATGGTTGACAGAGACAATTGGAATGTGGTAGCCTCTTGGAGGAATCAAGAAAATGAAGCATTTCCATTCTGGTGCAAACAAGGAAGTATTCAAAGATTCACAGATTATCCTAGATTGCATTGGATAGAGAAATGAAGAAGAAACATGTGAAGAATCTTTTTAATTATATTTTATATTTTTGTCTTCACTTGTGAACTTGGTGATATATAAACCAACTTACAGCTAGTAATTAGAGTGTGAATTTTCCAGAGCTGTTTAGAAAAACATTGAGAGAAAATCATCTAGTTTGTACTAGGAAGCAGCAGTGATCAATTTCTTGAATCACAGATTTACTGAAATAACACATCTCTGGTGGAACAACAAACCCACCAGAAAAGTTTTTAAGTCTTTTGTGTTCTTTACATTTGTGTTTGAATATATATCTGTCTGCACCAACTCAAAACAATTCACACACACTTGTTCATCAAAACACATAGCCTTTGAAACTGCTCAAAACTTGAAAAAGTTTTGAGATTTACATTCAACCCCCTTCTGTAAAACTCATTGTTAGTTCCTTGGGAATAACAATTGGTATCAGAGCAAGCTCTTAACTTACAAAGAGTTTAAAGATCTATTCTACTAACGTCATGAGTAAGAAGGATATTGGTGTAAAGATTCCAATCCTGGAAAGAGATAATTATCATCACTGGAAAGTGAAGATGCATCTACATCTTCTCTCTCAAGATGAAAGCTATATCAACTGCATTGAAAATGGTCCTCACATCCCTCACAAGGTAGCCACAGCTACAACTGCCACAGTTGCTATTGGACAGTCTATTCCCAAGCCAAAAGCAGGTGGGACTGATGAAGATATTGAAGAGGTTCACAAGGACAAGAAAGCCATGAACATTCTGTTTAATGGTCTAGATCAAGATATGTTTGATAATGTCATTAACAGCCAAACTGCTAAGGAAATTTGGGATACTGTGCAACTTATCTGTGAAGGTACTGAACAAGTTAGAGAAAACAAAATGCAGCGTCTCATTCAACAGTATGAATACTTTCACTTTGAAGAAGGAGAATCACTGAATGAAACCTTCAATAGATTTCAGAAACTGTTGAATGGATTGAAGCTGCATGGCAGAGTGTACCAAGTCAAGGACTCCAACTTAAAATTTCTGAGGTCTCTACCAAAGGAATGGAAGCCTATGACTGTTTCACTAAGGAATTCTCAAGATTATAAGGACTTCACACTTGAAAGATTATATGGAATTTTGAAGACTTATGAACTTGAGATGGAGCAAGATGAGCTGTTTGAAAAGGGAAAGAGAAAAGGTGGATCAGTTGCACATCTCTAGTGGAACAACAAATCCACCATAAAAGTTTTTAAATCTTTTGTGTTCTTTACATTTGTGTTTGAATATATATCTGTCTGCACCAGCTCAAAGCAATTCACACACACTTGTTCATCAAAACACATAGCCTTTGAAACTGCTCAAAACTTGAAAAAGTTTTGAGATTTACATTCAACCCCCCCTCTGTAAATCTCATTGTTAGTTCCTTGGGAATAACAAATTCGATTTTCGGTTAATTTGGTTCCGTTTGATTTCTGTCCGAACCGACCGAATGCTCAGCCCTAAAAATATCCATAAGTGATTAACTTTTTTGATCTTTTTTTACAAAATAAAAAAAACGATTTTAACTTGTACACATGAATTTAATGATTTCACTGAAGACAATGCGCTCGATTGGTAAATTTTTAAAATTAATAATTTAGTATTTAAAAATAAATGATAAGTAGATTTAAATTTAAAAATAACGTCTGAAAAATAATCTAAATAATACGAAAAAAGATTCTATGACAACCTAATCTTTGCCTAGCACTAAAAAGATAAGAAATGTATTGCGCTTACTAAGCTGGTTTTAACTTCACATTGTTATGATATTGTCCGTTTAGGACCGAGTCTGCACAAATTTATTTTTGGACACACTCCCAAACTAGGGATGAATAAAACCGAACCGAAAAACCGAAATAAAAACCGAAACCGCAAAAACCCGGATAAAACCGAACCATTAAAAATCGAACCATTAAAAATCGAACCATTAAAAACCGAACCAACTAATAACCAAACCGAATAAAAATCGAACCGATAATATGGTTGCGGTTTGGTTTTAAATTTTTTAAAATCGAATATAAACCGAACCGAACCGAATTAAATTAATTATATATTTTTAATATATATATAAGAATGATAATATATTTAGTTTAGATCAGTAGATTGTGTCACAGACATATACACACTTACACTTACAAGTATTTTATATATAACCTAATTTTGCAATTGCATAGCCAGCTCAACAAGTTTATCGTCATTTAAGTTTAGAAGATTGAACTGGGCTTGTATTATGGTTGTGGCTTCACATAAATTATAAAATTCATGAGATGATTCATGCTTGATTGCCTGTACAAATTAGTACTCAATTATCTACATATTAAAAGTTAAAACAGTAGCATTTACTGGATTATATTAACTTAACATGTTAACTTAACATGTTTAGTATCAGGCATTAGCCACAAGGTAGCATTTTTACTAAAATTCTTTTGCATATTTTTTCTTGAAAATTAGAATAAAGTTAATATGTTAATAGGAAGTAAATATTTTTTTTAGTTTAGTTTTAAAACCGAAATCACACCGTTTTAAACCAAAACCATGATTAAAAATCGAAACCACACCAATGATCTTTGGTTTGGTTTTTGTTTTCAATTTTAGAAACCGCACGATTTTGGTTACGGTTTGGTTTTTGGTCGAAACCACACCAAACCGCACCACGTTCATCCCTATGTAAACGGGTGTATCGGAGGGCGAGGTAACGCTCGGTCTGGAATAACTATCTTCTCTACTCCATGAACACCATTTCCAACTGTCATCTCTCCAAAAGAATACAAGAAGAGGTTCAGAAAGTTTATTACTACCCATTTTGTTAGTGTTCCGGACAATTGGTGCTCACAAATATGTTGATATCCTGAAGGTGATAATCTTTTTGTAGCAAGTCCCAGGGGAAGGAGGAAAAGAACTATCCTGATATTCATGTTGAATATCTCACTAACAAGTATAGCAACATAGAGGCAAGTGTATAAAGAATTTAACAAGTTTAGGCCAAGACCACAGTTAACAAAACAAAACATGCAGGTAAACAAAATCAGTAACTGAAATAACGAAGAGAGAAAGAGAGATGTACCCGAAACCATAGCTTTCAACCGTGACTGAAACAAAGGTTTACAGATACAAAATGCCAAGAAAATGATCACAGCTGAGTCACCAGGCCTTGCTCGAAGTCCTGGCTGCTCTTGAAGAGATTATTGCCCCCTACCTGCTGCGTTTGGGATGTGCGCAATATCTCCACCAGGATAAAACAGCTCGGAGTTTATGTTAACAGCAGCAACAAAGCTCCACTTCGACCAGCACCTCAGTCGCCGGAAAATATCAGCACTTCAGGACTTGTGGAAGAGAAATGCAGAGAGGTTGAAGAGAAGAGAAGAGAATGTAGTGTATGTTATATCTCATTCATTCAGTTTAGCCTCTATTTATAGGAGAGGAAAAATGAAACTGTCCACACACTTAATGTCTGAATTAAACTGCTCCATTAATGAAAAAATAAAAACTGATCAGATTTTGAATTCATTAATGAAAAAATCAAAACTGAACAGCTTTTGAATTTAAATTATTTGTAACAGCTTTTCACATTAAACACCCACATTATAATCAGAAATTAAGTTAAGTTCTGATTTGACTCATCAGTACTTAAGTTCTGATTCTGATATCAGAACTTGTTAAGTTCTGATTTTATTCATCAGTTCTTAAGTTCTGATTCTGATATCAGAACTTGTTAAGTTCTGATTTTATTCATCAGTTCTTAAGTTCTGATTCTTATTTCAGAACTTGTTACAGATCAGATTATTTGCAGGACTTAGCCTATTCCAGTACCCAGCCCAATAATCCAATCACCGATAAATAAATTCGAATTAAAATAATTCTCAAATAAATAAAATCCTCGCCCAGGTCGCCTCGCGTACGCGAGACGCCGAGACATTCGCCCAAATTGCCCTTCGACCCGACCCGGTCCGGTCCGGTGCGGTGCGGTGCGTGGCGGGGCGGGGCGCGCGTGTGTGTGTGTGTGTGCGCGTGAAGCACACAACAACACAATGGACCATCACACACCTTAGTAGTTGTATACTACTCATGTGGGTAATACCATATAAAGCACACACCCTCCTTTATTTATTTCAATGTGGGACAAACATTCTCAAATTTTTCCAAGCTTTTCCAAGCTACTTTCAACTCTCATTTCATATGGATTTCATTAAGAAAATTCTTAAAACCATACATGAAAATTTAAGTTCAAATATCATTGAACAATTTCCAATCATTAGATTTTAGGATTAACATCAAGAACATAATTAAATTAAGCTCTAAAATCCTAATTTTCTAACAATCCCCCACAAATCCATACAGAAATGTGATCAATTTCCCATCATGACTTGTTTTTCAGAGTCGGTACCCTTCCAGGTTTGAACCCTCCTAATTCCTCTACTTCAATGGCTATCGGACTTAGATGGAATGTTTCACCTTGAATCTTAATCCGTTTAGTATAACCATATTCCATAGACGACGACAAGTCAAAGGTTATGGTGCCAATCTACGGCTTTGAGACATTAATGGTCATGTCTCGATCCTGTTCGTCGAATGCTTCAAGGATTAACCCAATCCTCTAATTGCGACCACACAATTACATTCGCTTAGCTGGGCATCTCCAGAGATATACTGCCTCTATCTCGTCAAATGACTTGATCCCATTCAGAGTTTTACCACTCTTGCTTTTCTGGCAGTGTCAGTACCTTCTAGGTTTACAGGGGATAGACTCAGATACTATAGTATCATCTATGTAGCAAAGGTACTACCAACTCATCCTTACAGCTTGTTATTACCCATTGAATACACTTCGAGGGATCTCCTCTCATGTGTATTGGGTTCCCACTGTTGATGAATTATGATGGGTTGACAATCCCATCCCCAACCTTGACTTAAGGACCACTGCAGGTTCCAGTCCTTTAGTAAGAGGATCAGCTATATTATTCTGAGTTCCTATGAACTCTATAGCTATGATCCTATCAGTCACTAAACCCCTTATAGACTTGAGTCTAACTTGGATGTGTCTCTTAGTTTTAGCATTATGCTTTTTACTGCTAATCTTGTCGATAGTTGTTCGACTATCACAGTGAATAGCAATAGCAGGAAGCGGTCTGCTTACTACAGGTATTGCAGACAAAAGTCCGTGTAACCATTCAGCCTCCGTCCCTGTGGCATCAAGTGCACACAACTCAGCCTCAAAAGTAGACCGAGTAACAATAGTCTGTCTGCTTGACTTCCAGGATATTGCTCCACCAGCCAAGGTGAACACGTATCCAGTCACTCCATTGGAACCAGACTTCTTAGCTATCCAACTTGCATCACTGTACCCTTCAAGCACACCAGGAAATCTCCTGTAGTGTAAACTAAGGTACATTGTGCCTTTTAGATATCTAAGTACTCTATCAAGAGCATCCCAATGAGTTCTGTTTAGACAGCTTGTATATCTCGCCAATTTAGACACAGAATATGAAATATCTGGTCTAGTACAGTTAGCAAGATACTGCAAGCTCCCAATAATCTGAGAATACCTTAACTGAGAAACAGGCACTCCTGAAGTATTCTTGACAAGGGCAACTTTCGAATCATAAGGTGTACTAGCGATTCTACACTGTGAATAACCATATTTCTCAAGTATAGATTTCTCTATATAATGAGATTGAGTCAAGGTTATTCCTTCAGTGGACTGAATCAATTTGATTCCAAGAATCACACTTGCCTCACCCATATCCTTCATTTCAAAATGCCTTTTCAAGAATTCTTTAGTCTCGTTAATAATCTCAATATTGGTTCCAAACAGTAAAATGTCATCCACATATAGGCACAAAATAACACACTCATTACCTTTAACTTTAGTGTAGACACACTTATCACTTTCATTAATCTTATAACTGAAAGGCAATATAGTTTCATCAAACTTTTTATGCCAATCTCTGGGAGCTTGTTTCAAGCCATAGATGGACTTGATCAACTTACATACTTTCCTTTCATTGCCTGTTGCAACAAATCCATCAGGCTGATCCATATAAATCTCTTCTTCAAGTTCACCATGAAGAAAAGCCGTCTTTACATCCATCTGATGGATGATAAGACCATGGACTGAAGCCAATGCTATAAGCATTCGGATTGTTACCATTCTTGCAACCGGAGAGTATGTATCAAAATAATCAATTCCTTCCTTTTGCTTAAAACCCTTAGCTACCAGTCTAGCTTTGTACTTATCTATTGAGCCGTCAGGGTTCAACTTCCTTTTAAAGACCCATTTGCACCCAATAGTAGAACACCCAGGAGGGAGATCAACCAACTCCCATGTTCCATTGGAAACAATAGAGTCAATTTCACTCTTGACAGCGCCCTTCCAGTGCCTTGACTCAGAAGAATCCATAGCTTGCCGGAAAGTTAAAGGTTCGTCCTCGATATTGTAAGTGATGAAATCACCTCCAAAATCCTTGACTACCTTTGCACGCTTACTCCTCCTTGGTTCCTCTAATTCCTTAGGAATAGAGCTACTACTAGGTTCCGCCCCCACATTTGTCATCTTTTCCACATGATCAGGAATAGAACTTGATGTGTGAGTAAGATCTTCCTCAGAAGTCGTTTCAGGTATTCCAGTCTTCATAGGGTAGACATCCTCAAAGAATGTCGCATCTCGAAATTCAACTATCGTGTTTGCCACTATACCATCTATGTCAGATTTTAACACTAAAAATCTCATAGCTGTAGTGGATTCAAGATAGCCCAGAAAGATACAGTCAACAGTCTTTGGACCTAGTTTCTTTCTCTTGTGTTCAGGAACAAGCACCTTAGCAAGGCACCCCCACACACGAAGATACTTAAGACTAGTCATCCTGCCTTTCCATAACTCCAAGGGTGTTTTATCCATGTGTTTCAGAGGGACTCTATTCAAAATATGGCAAGCCGTATTTAGAGCCTCTCCCCACATGTATTTAGGCAACCCAGAGTTAATAAGCATACTATTAATCATATCTTTAAATGTTCTGTTCTTTCGCTCAGCAACCCCATTAGACTCAGGTGTGTATGGTGGAGTAACTTCATGAATTATACCATTATTTGCACAAAATTCATTAAAAGCATTACTCGTATACTCACCACCTCTATCAGATCTCAATCTTTTAAGTAGCTTACTAGTTTGTTTTTCTACTTCAGTTTTATATATAATGAATTTAGTAAGTGCTTCATCCTTATGTCTAAGTAAATAAACATAACAGTATCTACTACTATCATCTATAAAAGTAATGAAGTATCTAAACTGGTCCTTGGTCAACACACCACCAAATTCACAAATATCAGTGTGTACTAAATCTAACAAGTCTGAATCCCTAACAACGTTATGAAAAGGTTTCCTTATCTGTTTAGCAGACACACATACTTGACATTTAGAATTCTTTTCTATGGTATATTTTGGAATCAACTCTAAGTTCATCATGTTCTTAAGAGCACCAAAGTTCAAATGACCTAGTCTAGCATGCCATATATTTGAGGATTCAATACAATTAACAGTAGGAATAACATTATTATTCAAACTTCCCAAAACGGGATCCGCATTAATAACAAATAAACCATTTGACAAGTAACCCTTGCCAAAGAATGTACCAGTGTGAATAAGAACTACTTTATTACATTTGAACGAAATTTCAAAACCACTAGAAACTAAACAGCTTCCACTTATTATATTTCTACGCATGTCGGGAACATGATGCACTCTCGTCAGAGATAGAATACGTCCTGAAGGGAACTTCAGATCCACGTTTCCAACTCCATGTACTTGAGCAGCACTAGCATTCCCCATCTTCACAGTCAAGCTATGACTCTGTTGATAAGATACAAATAAACTAATATCAGCACAAATATGTACATTAGCTCCAGTATCTATCAACCATTCATTTGACAGATAGGTAGAAAATATCACAGGGTTGTAGGATACATACCGGTCAACGTTGGTTTCAGAAGCCGTAGCCTCACCAACAACCATGTTCACTACAGGCCCACTTGCGGTTCCAAGCACAACATTTGCTTGTGCTACCTCGGTTTTCTTCGCTTTCTTCGTAGGGCAGTCCTTACTCCAGTGCCCAACCTGCCCACAAGACCAGCATGGTTTGTTTGCCTTGGGTTTCTTGGCCTTGTCCTTGTCACTCTTAGGTTTATTACTATTAGCTTTCTTAGCAAAAGCCTTCCTCTTTTGTCCTACAGTTGCTATGTTTACCTTCGAGGTACCGTGTTCAGTTGGCATCACATGTCCCTGTTTGGACTTGTGTTGTTCTTGCACCGAGATGTCCAGCATAAGGTTGGTCCAGGTGATCTCTCCTTTCTGTCTTTTCAGGGAGAGAGAGAACTCTTCCCAAGACTTCGGGAGTTTTTCAATCACACTCATCACCTTGAACTTCTCCGGGAGATTCATTCCAGACTCCTTCAAAGCATGCACTATCATCTCGAACTCATGCACCTGCTCAGTCATGGACTTATTGTCCACCAGCTTGAACTCGAGGAACCTTGCCACAGAATACTTTTCTAGACCTTGTGAGTCAGTATTATGTGTCTGGTCCAGCTTCTCCCATAAGAGTTTTGCAGAGTAGGCATCAGAAGAATAGACATCAAACAAAGTGTTTGTTAGTGCCGCCAGAATGGCCGCCCTAGCCACTCCATCCTTCTCAGCCCACTTCGCAAAAGCCTTAACTGTTTCAGCCTTCTCTTGATCCACTACTGGTTTCTCATATTCCACAACCGGCCACAGACCCTTTATAGTCAACCACAACTTCATCCTTTTCTGCCAGCGAGAAAAGCCAATGCCACCGTTGAATTTCTCCGGTAAACCGGTTAGTTCAACAGCTTGTGGGAAACTATAGGTGGTCCAATCAATGGCCCCAGCAGTTACACCCGAACTGCTACCACCACCAACGATAACCTCACTTTCGTTAACCATTATGTTAAATTCTAAATAACTAATAATCTCTTCAAGAATGTTGAATATCTCACTAACAAGTATAGCAACATAGAGGCAAGTGTATAAAGAATTTAACAAGTTTAGGCCAAGACCACAGTTAACAAAACAAAACATGCAGGTAAACAAAATCAGTAACTGAAATAACGAAGAGAGAAAGAGAGATGTACCCGAAACCATAGCTTTCAACCGTGACTGAAACAAAGGTTTACAGATACAAAATGCCAAGAAAATGATCACAGCTGAGTCACCAGGCCTTGCTCGAAGTCCTGGCTGCTCTTGAAGAGATTATTGCCCCCTACCTGCTGCGTTTGGGATGTGCGCATTATCTCCACCAGGATAAAACAGCTCGGAGTTTATGTTAACAGCAGCAACAAAAGCTCCACTTCGACCAGCACCTCAGTCGCCGGAAAATATCAGCACTTCAGGACTTGTGGAAGAGAAATGCAGAGAGGTTGAAGAGAAGAGAAGAGAATGTAGTGTATGTTATATCTCATTCATTCAGTTTATCCTCTATTTATAGGAGAGGAAAAATGAAACTGTCCACACACTTAATGTCTGAATTAAACTGCTCCATTAATGAAAAAATAAAAACTGATCAGATTTTGAATTCATTAATGAAAAAATCAAAACTGAACAGCTTTTGAATTTAAATTATTTGTAACAGCTTTTCACATTAAACACCCACATTATAATCAGAAATTAAGTTAAGTTCAAAATTTAAGTTCTGATTCTGATATCAGAACTTGTTAAGTTCTGATTTTATTCATCAGTTCTTAAGTTCTGATTCTGATATCAGAACTTGTTAAGTTCTGATTTTATTCATCAGTTCTTAAGTTCTGATTCTTATTTCAGAACTTGTTACAGATCAGATTATTTGCAGGACTTAGCCTATTCCAGTACCCAGCCCAATAATCCAATCACCGATAAATAAATTCGAATTAAAATAATTCTCAAATAAATAAAATCCTCGCCCAGGTCGCCTCGCGTACGCGAGACGCCGAGACATTCGCCCAAATCGCCCTTCGACCCGACCCGACCCGGTGCGGTGCGGTGCGTGGCGGGGCGGGGCGCGCGTGTGTGTGCGCGTGAAGCACACAACAACACAATGGACCATCACACACCTTAGTAGTTGTATACTACTCATGTGGGTAATACCATATAAAGCACACACCCTCCTTTATTTATTTCAATGTGGGACAAACATTCTCAAATTTTTCCAAGCTTTTCCAAGCTACTTTCAACTCTCATTTCATATGGATTTCATTAAGAAAATTCTTAAAACCATACATGAAAATTTAAGTTCAAATATCATTGAACAATTTCCAATCATTAGATTTTAGGATTAACATCAAGAACATAATTAAATTAAGCTCTAAAATCCTAATTTTCTAACAATTCACTCTCCGGAGCAAGTGAACAGGATGGCATCGTTGGTTGAGTATGTCATATATAGTATAGAAGTAGTTAGTTCTGGAGATAAAGTGATAATGTCCACAGTTCTCTATCGTGTGCTAGCTACATGTCCTCATCGCAAAAATATGTTTTCTATCTTTGTAAATTCTAAGAACCAACACTCTTACAAAATCAGAAACAGTAAAATCTCAGTTTAGGCCCATGTATCAAAAGCTTAATGATACTTGCGAGAGTCTCTATTGCACCATTTCAGTAGCCAACAGTGACACTCCTGTTAGTTTGACCCGTTGACCTAACGGGAGTATCTGTATAAACAAATCACCTCTCTATAAACACATAACTTAAAAAATCATCTCTACACTTCATGGAAGATATGTTGTAAGGTTCTTAATGATATAATCAAATTCTTCAATAAAATTATAATAGTAGCTCAATTCTTTTAACAGACTATAACAACTGGGCATTCTGACAAATGAAAGCCCTAATGTTAAAATTCCGGTGTTAAACTACATGAAAATGGTGGCAGAAGTGCACCCAATGGCGGAATGAGGACTGGGCTAGGGACTCGCTTAATTTTTTAATATCTAGTACTACCTCCATCCCATGAAATTATATACATTCATTATTTACAGGCATTTCGAGATTTCTATAAAGTATAATTTTATAATGTTTTTTTAATTTTTTTTCTTTTGAATAAAAATTTAAATATAAGATTTTTATTCAGGGAAAAAAATTTTAAAAAAATATTGTTGAGTTATATTTAAATAAGTATTAAAAAATATGCCAAAAAGTAATGTATAGAATTCAATGAGAGAGGTAGTATTATATATTTAGCTCAAGTAAAAGTTTAGTAAGCCCCACTGATATACATTCGCGGGCCCGGGCCAGCCCCCCTCAATGGGCTTAGAACTTTAAAAAGTTGAATACTGGGGTTGACTAGTTTCTTTCTAATTATTAAATTTTGCTTTAGGTAAAATTTTAGTATAGGTAGTTGATTGTAATTGTTAATAATTAGACATGTCCATCTGTTAACATGTATGCATATTTTTATTAATTTGGATATAGTGTCGGTGTGAAATGAGCTATAGACGTGAGTAAAAAAAATAATTAATTTTTAGCTCTTTATCATGATTCTGAGAGCAATATATAGCAGTTAAAGTTCTCTAGATGTGGTAATGCTAAACCCGAAAAATTACATAAAAAGCATGTAGTTTTTGTCTTTATGTGCTCTTTAAAATTAAAGACATTGAAAATTTTATACTGTTACTAGGTTTAGTTTAATTTTGTGATTTTAATTTAAATGCTACTTTAGGGGTGAAATCGTACAATTGCAAAAATCTGATATACACGATGTACATGCTATTATAATAGGATTCTGTCTACATTGCAACTTGCAGCTAACACCTAATTGCCTGAGACTAAGGGCTCATTTATTAAATCTGAACAGAATTTTTTGAATAGTTAAAATTTCTGAATCAGTAATAATCTGAACAGTAATAAATAAAATTATTTGATAAAATTATTTAAATTTCTTAATGATAACATTAACCTGTTTGTGGTTGAGTGGTTGATAATATTCGATAATTCTTTTTTTTAAAAGTTGTTTAAATTAAAATATATATAATTAAAATATTTTTTGATAAGTTAAAATTTTATCATTTTGTAATAATTAGGCAACTTTAAAAACTAGACCGTAAATAAGTACAATCACTAATAATCTTAAGATAATACAACATATTAAAAATGAAAATATTTTTTTAAATATATATATGTGTTTTTTTTCAAGAGAGAACCCTTTTTATACCTTGATTCTATTATAAAATTTCATCAAATATATTGCTAACGTAGAAAGATGATTATATATTTAAATATAATAAAAAGTTTAACAATTGAAATTTGAAAAAGAAATTGATTTTAAATTTGATTCTATTATGCAATAATTTTGGATAACTCTGATTTTACTGCAAAACCATTTTAAACAATTTCATCAAATTACAATTATTTTTAAATAAAAAATTGTGCAATTTATCATTAATTTGGTAATTAAAATTTATAACTATATATGATGAAAAATGAAATAAATTATATATATATATATATATTTTTAAATAATAGTTCATCTCTATATAAAAAGTATTTCATGTATTGACATCCCCAATATATATAAGTTTCAAAGAAAGTTTACGTATTTTTCTATTTTAATTCAAATAATTATAAATTTAATTATTTTTGATTCATTCATAAGTAATTTAAATTAAACTTTTACTTCCTAAATACAAAACATAAAATTTAAAATTTACAAACTTTTTTAGCCACAAAATTCACTACATGTGTTTACATACTACTAAGAGGACAAGAAGATTGTTTTTACTGGAAGGTGGTTGGACCCGTCTTCCAGGGTGTAGTTGTGTCAAATTTGAGTTGGTGCCTGTTGTGCAAAACATGCTTGTACTATAACAAGATTAATTCAAATTGACAGCCCTAAGTAAGTTGTATGATAAACTAAGTTTGTCTTTTGTATTGTATTATTTGAGTTTGTAAAAGTGTCAATAGATTAGACTAGAGTATTTTTCTGTAAATAGTCTCAAGCCTAAGAATAAACTCTGGAAGAAAATCATAAAGATCATGCACTACTAGAAAAATGCCCTTAGACATCGGTTATAAACCGATGTTTTTTTTAAACCGATGTCTTCACATGTGTAGAGAAAGGTAGGGGTCTTTAACATCGGTTTTTAGTCGATGTTAAAGATGTACATAGACATCGATTTTCTTAGCAAACTGATGTATAATTAGCCCTTTTTTTAATAATATGTTAAAACTAGATTGTGAAAAATGGTATTTAAGAGGTTAAAAAGCATTATAAACATATAACAGGGAATAACTTTTAACTAATAGACATCAGATTCTTAAAATAACTGATGTCTTACTCTGTATTTTACATCGGTTTATTTACTCAACCAACGTTTAAACATAACTTATAACATCAGTTTACTTGAGGAAGCGATGTGAAACCTTCTACTTTAACATCGGTTGTGTAAGTTAAACCGATGTACATTGTTCTGGAAGACATCAGTTTTCTTTTGATTTACTTTTATATACTTGCACAAAGCGACGTGTTTTAGCATTTTAGACATCGTTTTGATTCCTATAATTCGACTTTTTTGTTAGTTTAGACATCATTTTTAGTTTATGCAGGTGATGTGTTTTTAGTTGCTTCTCAGTTTTATAACAAGAACTGATGTTTTTCTTTTTTAAAAAAAATAAGCCTGTGCATTTGTGCTTAAACCCAGACAAAAAAAATACTAAATCATTATCCAACAAACAACCAGAAATATACTAAATCAACTTCCATGTCTACAACCATCTAACTTTGCTCATGTTACTATAAAATGCTAATACATGTTGAAAGACAAGAACGGTCCTACTTTCGGGGAAAACAACTAAAGCTTCAAAATGTCGACTATAGTTCTTACTGAAATAACGAATCAAGCTCTGCTCTATCCATACACAACTATGCAATTGCTGCTTTTGTGGCCCTTCTATTTAAACTTGACATTCCTCGATAACCACCACCATTTATGGTGATGGTGATGTCTTTCAGCTTCTTGTTGCTTTTACAATTTTGCCCTCGTGTCCCGTAAACAAGCTTTGTAGATTTTCTCCCAAGAATCAAATTTTTGTTTCAGAGCCCAAAACTCTTCATCAACATTTTTTGATTCTGAATTAGCCTCAACAATAGAAAGCGCTTGATTATCAAATTTATGTGACTGGTACTTTTCAAATTCTTTTGTGAGATGACTAAATGCAATCGTGTTACTCTTTGACTGGACGGGTTTGCTTCCACTAGGTTGACCAGAAGCATTATCGACACCCTTTCTAGCAGCAACAAGGCTCATCTGTGTTTGTTAGAGTGAGTTCCAGGGATCAACTTCAAAAAGTTACTTTCAACAATAGAAGTTTTTAAGCAAGTAAAACAACATTACACACATAAAAAAGTCGGTCAGTTTCTCTCACTTTCTCTTGGTATTCTAACAATCGAGATTCATATTGTTCTACTTGGGCCCTGAGTTCTGTCTTTTCCTGTTCCTGTTTCTAATGGGCAATTTCTGCCTCTAAAACCCGATTTTGAAGCAATTGTACAAGTGAAGGCCAATTTAGGTTACTCTGTTGAAGCATCAAAGTAAGGAGGGGTGTTTGTCACAATATTCAGTGTACAGATATAATGAAGAATAAACTACACAAGAAATCTCACTGTTGTGGCTAAAACACTAAGTGCCTTGATCTTTATACTTATTCCATTGGAAATTTATAAAAAAATCCGCATTGTCTTTTTCAAAATTAAAGCACGATTGTCTAATAAATTATATAAGATATCACACTCGCCGTTCTCCAATTTTTACATTTGTTTTTAGCAATCATCAGTGTTATTAATCATTAGTTTTACTTTAACTGCAAAATTGCAATAACTTCATTACTTGGCATTTGGAAAAATAGCAGAGAATTTGGCACAATATAAATACAAAATCATGGTACATATAACCTTGTGAAACATGGAAACAAGTTTTTTTCTTTCATCAAAGGAAAAAGAAAATACAACCAAATGGCACAAAACACCACGAAGGTACGAAAATAATATCTACTATCTCAGAGTACCTTTACTGTTGAATCATAAGGTCCTGGATGCCCCTAGAATCTGAACTATCATAATTTGATCTTGTCAAATTCTGCAAGCGATTAAAATGCTTCATACTAACAGCCCACGTATTACTGAAAATTAACAACAACCGTGGGTTTATAACAATAACAATGACTATAATATCATGTTAGTAAGGCATTCATACCCGACTGGAATATAGAGCAGAACTAGTTCGTCATTAAGTCTTTTTGCAACTTGCTTCCTCAAATTTATTAACATACTGTATTGCCTTGAACAATATCAGCACACACAACTGCAGAAACATGTTAACCAGCTATAAATTCAAGCACTTTATTTCTGTATAAAAATGGAGAGTAGTGGGATACACGATACTACTGTGTAAACTTTAGAATATAAATTACACATCAACAAAATGTTATTCTTTTTTCTCATACCAATACATAAATATATATCTGATAACAGACAACTTAATTAATCATAAGGGTATCTTCATCCAACAAAACAAAATAAAACCAAAACAAAAATAAAAAGGAAATTGTAATTCTATACATGATTGTAGTGTAATCGTCGCTTTCTTCAATTCCTTGAAGTCACAACGAGCCAGGATGACGACGAAAGTATTTCTGCAACCTTAAGTGTGCCTTGTAAAATTCAATTTTCTAGTATCCTCTAATGCCCCAATCTATTAAGGCCAGATAGCACCATCACTGTAATAATTTATTAAAGTAGTGTAATTTCAAATATGAGCAAACATGATGCACTTTTGACATGAATCTATGAGGACTAATTTTAGTGTATTTCACTGAAAGCGGTTGGAATGTTTGGTGAAGTGGAATAAGTAAATTAGGAAATCACAAATTTCTGTAATCTTATCCTTTGGGGTTTCATATTTGGTACATACAGATCATTACTTTTACATATTCTCTCATCTCATAAAAACCAGTTTCAAAATGATGTTACTCGAAATATGGGTCAAATTCAGAATTAATGAGATTTTTTTGTGTTTAAGTTGATGCATATCATTTGTATGCTTTTTAAGCAACTATTTTCAGTCATGTAATATTTTTACTTTCTGATTTTATGGATCACCTTATTTTAGATGTTAATAACTTGTCACTGTTTTTGATGCCAAAAAGGAAGCTTCTTCAGGATTTGGAGATTGTATAAATTAAGTTTCTACTATGTCCCTTGTAATTAGTAATATATAAGGTTTGAATGAAAATTAACAATGACACCCGATATGGATGACTTATACTCATAATTCATATTAATTACTCCCTATTTAAATATTTAAATTTTACATATTCTGGCAGATAAATTCTTTTGGGTAAACTCTTTGTGACTTGTTACTTCTTTTATCCAGAAAAAGGCTTTTCTTTAATTGGATGAATTAAGCTTTGGCTGACATTTGTTAGTGAGACCTTGTTCGTTATTCCTTGTTCACTTAGCTCATTTATTTTAATGATGATTTCATATCTGATCTACCTGTTTTTGGCAATATAATATCGAATGCATCTAATCTAACATGTGTATAAACTCACCTGCCCAATGCGGAAATATAACTTTGTATAACCAACTTGATACATTTCAAGCTGGACTCCAAATTGCTGGAGAATGGAGGCTGATATACTTAGTGGATCCTGAGAGACACCTAAAATAGCGTCCCCTTTAGTGAAATTGCAAACTACAATTCTGCAGTTTTTAAATCAGTAAGAAAATCATAAACGCATCAACACATGTACAGATGAGAAACTGATAGACACAAGCAATATAGTATAAACCAACCTCCGTGGTTACGTACTATGCACCATGTATCAAGCACATTTCACACCAA
>NW_027420028.1:0-86198 GCF_009905375.1 Apium graveolens
CAAAATATCTGGCTTGGAACCTACCTCTGAACTATAGAGGTTTGTCATAGGAGAACAAAACATATACGTATTTATATCAGTATCAAGTATTATAGCATCGTATTTCCCATGCCTAAATATTTCTATTCCGTCCATCATTCTATGGACCCATGCTCTTCCTCGAGCTTATACACAATCACTTGAAACTCCCCCGATTTTGAAAATCGAACCTGGGATCTCATTTAGACATCACCGTTACTAGAGTTCTATGCTTGCACCGCAACCTTCCTCATATAGTAATACGACTCTCTTTTCATAAGAGGGAATAAATATTCAATAGGTAGATACTCTACTTAATTAGTCTATCAATGATAACTTATTACACATACCACGACCCGATTAGTGGTACTCAATCTCAACATCCATTCCAATACAACTCTCACGGTGTAATCAGCTCGTTACTCGCAGAATCATTGTTGCCTTACTATGGTCCACCACTGACCCACTGTCATCATTCACTTTCCATGAAATCTTAATAGCTAACCATACGGAGTCCATACATGTCGTATCAAATCCTTCTAAGGAGATAACATAATCACCATTCATGATTCATGGAGTACACTCCTGATTCTGACATACATACATGACATGAAGCAGATAAAATTTGCAGAAGAGTTTTGCTCAAAGCAACGATAGCAGGTTAATACCATTCTTAATCATATACCTTCAATAGAAGACTTAACTCAAAGGTTTGTTTAGTCCTTTTTGAAATATAGTCCTGGCTCATTCTCAAGATGGTACCTTCTAAGATAGATAGCCCGCTCCTGGCGATTACACGAATTAAACCTTTACCGAACTACTATTACGGTTGGGTATTGCACAGTCATCAGAAGGAATGTCAATCTTCCAAACCATAATACAACCTTCACAGTTTTAACCATCATCATTGTATTCTTTTGGCACAAGCGCCTATAATTATCCTCTTACCTTTAAAGTGTCGGCCACCTCTTTGGCCTTTCCTGATAGTAAAATTTCCTTACAGTCAATGTCACTTTAACCATCTCCAAATAAATTTCTACCTTATTTCAATCACAGCTTATGTGAAAATGCTTTCCTTAAAATCTGATGAGTAAAAAAAAATCACCATTTTTCCATAAGTTATTGCCTCAGTCTTTAGAGGTTAATCACTGTCATGACTGACTCTAAATCATAATTAGAACATCTTTTATCTTAAGTCCTAATTGCCCTGAATAATCTCGACCATTACTGGTTCGATCCATACTTTCTCGTGGTTTAACACGTGCCCCACTTGGCAACATTATAATCACGTCATATTTCCTTTATCAACATTTCTATTCTTGAAAATTTTGAATATTACCTTTCTCCTTGTAAAACCTCTAAGGTTATCCTTCAATCGTTCCTCCTGTATTCCCTAGATACAGGGCATATTAAAATACCATTTACTATTACTAGAACCATTATCTATATACTTCTGAAAAATTTCTCCACTGATTCTTAAAGGTTGTTGCTACATTAACCCTTTCCAAATCATACTGTCAAAACTCATACTGTCCCTATTAAGGGTGAAATTCCAACCTTTATGCATTCCCCTAGGATTCATTTTAAGTTACTGATGTTCTATCCTTAATTCCACCTTTAAAAGGTACCTGCATCCTTCCATGGATAAATCAAGTCATATATCCCTGATAAGGGTGTCTTATTCAATCATTCCCACCTCGATAGTCTATACCTAACTTCATAATAGCATCCTTATTCAAATTGAGGTCAATCCATATGGCCTCCAAAAGATAACAATGGTCATCCACTTTTCTTTCTTGATTTGGTAATGATAACATGGATGTTCTGGAAGATATTGGTCATGTTCAACGTGAACTTCTTCTTAATAATTCCTTATTTACTTTTGTTGTTTATCTCAACAGTCATCTCAATGTTGGGATATCTTTCATATCTGGCGTCTCCCTTTCTGGGTATCATGCCACCGGTCTTATACTTTACCTTCTTGAAGGTCACTTCCTTCACCCATTTTTCTTAATTTATTACTTTCTTGTCTCCTCAGTCTATCCGCGTCTCATTATTTATCCTTCGAATTATCTCAAGGTTTCCTCGAATCTTCCCAACTTACAGGGGATAAAATATATGTATCTCTTATACCTTCAACCATCATTTTAACTCATGGTGAATCACTCTCATCCGGATGATTACCTACTTTTCTATTTCTATTTCTACGAGTCTTTAGGGTTTCCTCATACCCAACTCCCTTATCATTCCTCAAACTCTCTTGCCTTTATATTCCTTTCTCTTATCGTTATTTCATGAACCAACACAACATAAGCATTGATTTCAAACATCCCGTCATTCTGGATTCGTGTCTTCAGAACGAATCTTGATAACTTTTACAACTTAGATTCATAATTCATCATACTCGTCTGCCTTTGTTCTGGCTCTAAAGCTTTTACACTATTCCATAACCTTGGGAATTACTTTCCCGAAAACAATTGGCTGAACTTTAATCAGTTTATTATAATCTCTTGCTCCGTGCCTTCCTTGGCCTTTCACCAGCAGGTGGTCTCTCTCTTAGGAGGGTGAGTGATAAAAACAGTCTTTTGTGATTCGTCAATCATTTAGAATCTCAAATGATTCCTATATTTCCTTTAGCCAGGCTCTTGCCTCGACTAGGTCAACCTGTTCCTTGGAACTCTGAGAGCTTAACGATTTAAAGGTCATGAAAGAATTTCCTGCCGCATTGTCCCCTCAGGGTGGTGGTTGGGGATAATAGTCTAAGTTCTCTTTAGACAGGTCCATGAATTGCCGTATAGGAGTACCGTCTCGGGTCTCCTTTCCTTACTCGACTTTCCGTTTCCTTAGTATGGAATGTTTCATCCTTCTCCCATACTTGGGGTTATCTTGTACGTTAAAATCCTCATTTTCCACTTCATTATGTTATGGGTTCCTTCTATCTTGATGGCGTCCTCCCTGACTATCACATTCAGGGTTTGCTCTAACTCTTATTCCTCAAACTAGCTTTCATCTAAGATTTCATTTTTAAGCTCTTAAACATTTGGAACCCAAATTCTATAGGAATACCTCATTATTCCCTTATCATCTCTCTCGGTATTAATCTCATATCTATTTGTTGGCTCTCTGCCTTCATTCATCACTTTTTCTGGCACAATATGTTCCTTTCCAATAATTCGGGCTGTTTTGCAATCTCAAACAACTTTTCGGTACCGGCTCCGGTTACCTTCATATCTATTTCCATTTTTTTTCAAAATCTCTTATCAACCCTCCCAAAGTCATTATCATCTTGAGTCTCTCCTTTTTACTAAGGGCATCAGCCACCACACTGGCTTTCCCCGAATGATAAAGAATCTCCCAATCATAATTCTTGATTAGCTCTAACCGCCTCCTCTGGCGTATGTTGAGCTCTTTCTACGTAAAAAGATACTAGAGCTCCTATGGTTTGTGTAAATCTTGCACTTCTCTCCATACAAGTAGTGCCTCCAATCTTTAGGGAAAAACTATTGCCACGAGCCCAAGCTCATGGGTGGGGATATCGAATTTTATATTCCCTTAATTATCTTGACGCGTACGCGATTACCTTGCTGTGCTGTATAAGAAGCACCCTAATTCCTTATGCGAAGCGTCAATACATTTCACAAAATCTCATTTTCCATCCGGCAACGCCAACATAGGGAACGTCACCAACCTTTGCTTCGGTTCTTAAAAGTTGTTCTCGCATTTCTCTGTCCATTCGAACTTCTCAGTCTTACGAGTAAGCCGCGTTAAAGGGGCTACTATCTTTACAAACTTGAACGAACCTCTGGTAGTTACCGGCCAATCCTACCTCTGGTAGTCGACCCAACCAGGGTCATCAATTCATCAGTGGTCCTTTATCCAATCTCGTCAGGATCCTCCATGGGATCCTCCTCAGCAACTATCCCTTCTAGGACAACATCCTCAACCGCTACATCCTCAATATCAACATCATCCGGTCCTGCGTTAGGACGCTCTATTGGATCCACAATCTGATCTCCAATTAGTAATAAAACATCATCGCGTTGATGTTCCTCAACTTCAGGGTTCGGAGTCCCGCTACCATATACGATAACGAACTACGCTTCTATCGTTACATTTATAAGGGTTCCCATAAGGGTTTTAACTGTCAGTACTACGTTAGGTAGTCCGACTATGAACTTGGCAAGAGTTCTTATTATCTTAGTGAACTTATTATCTTAACGTCCCATCATCTCTGAGGTTTATAACGCTTAGCTCTGATACCATTTCCGTAACACCCCCAAATCCGGGGTCGGGGATCCGGGTTGTCACGAGTTCCATTTCCCTTAACAACACCCAATCTAAAAAAATGATCAACTACTCTGTACTGTGACCCCACAATAAACACACACACCACAAGTTATAGTCTCAGAGATGAATATCCAAAAATAATCACAAGTCGTTATATTCCACAATTATATGCCAATACACCTTAAACAGGTTTCTGAATAAATTTACATTTCTTTGCCATTATTACAATTCATAAATATACATAATCTGATACATCAAAAGTTGAAAGCCTAGCCTATTGGTAGTTCCTACCTCAGCTATGGCGGCATCAGTGCTTCTAGAAAACTGCGGAACGTCTCCTAACTTCTTGCGAATCGGGAGCTTGGTCCGGTTCATCTTGTCTATCTGATGTTGTGTGATGAAAGAAGAAAGCAAGGGTGAGCAGCAAGCCCACCAAAATAATATGTATAATGATTAACAATATATGAGCCTTCTCATAGTACTCATGAAAGTCTTGGTCAAAAGAAATGAACCAAGTTGATATCTTAATGCGATGAAGTCACAAAATATTCAGTATATATATATACATATATACTTTTCAAAATATTGGAAGTTCTCTTCCATGCATAATATACACAAAGTCCCAGTGTATAACTGTATAAAAAAAATATCGTTGCAAGGTGATCTCATATATCTAACCTTGTCTCAACGTTTTTCTGAAAATCTTTGTCATTCATAAGACAATTATTAATTAGATATAAGTTTAAAAGATGAAGTTACAAGATACCCCAATATACTTATATATTTCCCAAATACTACTTGAACTACCACCGTTCAAGTTATAATTAGCTTCAAAAGTTCATCACATAGATGAGACTATAAGGCAAGATTTGAATAGATTAAATCTTTAAAATATTATCAAAATAAAATGAAGTTACGAGATACTTCATTTGATGTAAACATCATTTTGAAAACTTGACCCTGCCAACACTCGCCCAACCGTAGCCTTTCTATCGAAGTGCTCTGGGTAGTGTTGCAGAAATTATCCAATTGGATGATGAACTCATTACGGGAGTTTGCCGCGCCAGGAAGACCACTTACGATGATCAGTCGTAGTAGTACAACCCCACCATTTTCTACATGTAGAGGAGAACCTGTCGGATTTACTTGTCAACCGAACACTGAACTCCTAAGGAATGGACCGCCTTAACGGAACTTCCAGGCCATTTGGGCCAATATAATAAGGTTGGGCCGGCGCTACTCGGCCACTTACGCCACTCCTAGTTCAGATGAAATCCATGACTCTGAAACGTAAAGCTTGTCCCCACTTTCCCTAAGTAGAAACTTGTTGATACGGCTCCACCAAGAAGTCGTATCTATTTGGAAAGGAGAACTCACCGATATTTCCCAGGCGATGCCTGTTAATGGATTAACTTGTTCCAAAAATTTTACTTCCCGAGTGTTGGGTAAGTAATCAATTCATTTATCAAAACAGCAACCTTGTTGCGAATATAAAACACACCACAGAGCCGGATCCCTCAGGTTTTGAGCGAGTATTTAAATCCCCTTCGAAAGGAGGATCTTAAAAAAATGAGTTTTGGGATCCGCTCTAACTTTTAAAAAAATCATTTTGAAGACTCGCAAAACATTTTTAAGAATGTTTGGAGTGAAGCTGATTTAATGAAGTAAATCAGTCCCCAGAATATTTAGAAAATGTCTGAATATTATTATTTAAATAATATTCCCATAAAGAATAATCTTTATAAAATAATTGAAGTAGAAGTATTAAAACTTATACTTGAAATGAATAGCAAATAATCAAAGATATACTTATACGAAAGTAATATCTTTATTTGAATAATCAAAAGTAAGTTTGATTATCGACACCTTATTCTTTAATACAATAAAGAATATTATTAAGTAATAAGCGGAGTCATAATACCTCGAATGAATACTATAAATAATATTCATAAAATAAAGGACTCATACATCCTCAAATGAATATCCAAGTAATATTCAATAATAATATAAACTGAGTCATAAGCCCTCGAATGAATATTCAAATAATATTCAAATAATAAAATAAACTGAGTCATAAGCCCTCGAATGAATACTCAAATTAATATTCAATTAAGTAAAATAAAGGTATCGAATAAACCTTATTCGATCCATAGTTTTAAAAACTATATCCATATATATAAATATATATATATAATATACTCGGGAACATCGACTCCCGGTTTAGAAATATGTTCACCTTTTATCCCCTATACTAAGGGTATACGCAACTACTTGCTTATTTCTAGCATAGGTATTATGCAACTATAAGCATTAAAATCAACAGATAGATAACCAGATTACGAAACAGACATGCATATATACCATATCAGCATGCTCCAATATATCGCAAAATTTGCTAATAACAATCATGCACTATCACAAGATAATGCATATACATATATTTACATCACAACAACAGTATATCGGGTAGAAAACTTGCCTGAGCGACTGGGGTTACGAATGGCTCGGGACGAGTCTGGTAACCTATAAACAACAAGTAAGTTGGAATTAAACCAAAGTCACTTGTAAATCTATACTTTAACTAACTTAGACTCTAACGCTTGTTTTGCGCTCACTGATTCGCTTAAGTCACTCGGGTACCCTCGGCTCCACCATTTTTAATAATTTAACCTTTACGAGTTTTAAAGCGATTCCTTCGCGAGTGTCTTACCAACTGCCTAACACACTTACCATAAATGTTTCATACATTAATTAACCCTTTTTGGTCTTTAACCTATGTTTCAAAGTAAGGCGAGGGGAAAAGTTTCGTTCGCGAAACGCCGTTACTTGAAACGGTCGTTTCTCCTAAACCGTGCATCGGAATCGAACGAACTACATATCAAAACGAAGCTCGTAACATGAGCTATCTAAACATGGCAGTGGTCATAAACTAGCAGGGGGTTCTCGGGTCCTAATGTTATGAACAAAAGCAGTCTAAAGTAAATCGGACATTACGACGGCTATGTTTACGCGATTTCCCAATTTTAAACCAATTCAAAACAACCACAATTCAACCTCATATCATTCATACAACCAAAATCCATCCATACCATACTACAACAGCCCCAACAATTCAATATTTCCAATTCATACTTATTTCTCAATTATGAACTAAGAGTTTACTTAAGTTCATTAACTAATAACCAAGATTTCCAACTCCAAAAATATCACAAAATCAACCAATCTCTAAACACACAATAATCATGCCTCTCACCAACTAAACTACTCATAACAAGCTCTAAACATGATTACACACCCATTACACTAACCCATCATCTAAACATTAGGAAATCTAAACAACAAAATTTAAAACTAAGACCATGAAGAGTTATACCTTCCTTGAAGCTTTTAATCCATGAAAGGTCCTTGGAATGCCCATGGAAGCCTTAATCTAACCTCCTACAAGCTTGTTCTTTCAAAGAAATCAAGAACACAAAAATTAATTTCAAGAAAGTACTATTCACCATCTTCTTGAATGATTTATAGGAAATGCTAGGAAAGGATTTTGAAGCTAAGATTTCTAGGAAGTATGTAACTTAACTAGGAGAAGCTAGGATAATTACCTTGTAAAATGGCAAGTGGAGGAGCTTGGACTTCCCAATTCTTAAGAAAGAAACCGAGAGCTTCATGAAGAAATGGAAGGTTTGGTGTTTTGTGATTTGTTTTGCTTGGTTGGTTGCTTTTTGTCTTGTTTTTTGGTTAATTCCCTTTGTAGCCTTGACTTTGTGTGGTTAATATTCCACCACATTTCCTTCCCTCTTATGTCATGCTTGCATCATCCTCATGATGTCATCCTCCCCTCCTTGTCCTCTTCTCATTGGTTGGGTGACATCATCCTCTCTAATCCCTTTGATTAACTTCCTAATTGTTTGCCTAATGACCGCTGATCTGTTATACGGTTCGCTTAGCTTTCGTTTTCGTTTATCGTTTGAAGGATCATACCCGGGATCTTATTACTTAGGTTCCCTTAACCTTTCTCAATATATTATATTCCTTTTATGATCCTCTCCTATAATCCTTTAATTTAAATCCTTTTTATCCTGTTACCTTTTTCTCAAATCTTTCCGTATCTAGTGTATTTCCGGGAAAAATCAAAGTGTTCGGATTTGGATTCTGACGATCTTTACATACACTTATATCCCTTATAAAGTACTAATAAAATCTCTGAATATCCATATCAGAACCCCTACATAGTGTGGCATGAAAAGTTTTCTCATTCAGCAAAAACACTATTCATAAGGGTTTCAAAAATTTCCCAAAAATTGGGGTTATTACACTAATCCTAAGAAACTTATGACTTCTATCGGAGTCTTTTGTCTTTCCCAATTTAAAATAGCTTCAATCTTCGCTGGATCGACTTGAATTCCTTCAACACTGATGAATGTCCCAGAAATTGCACTTCCTTCAACCAAAATTCGCATTTCGAAAATTTCGCATAAAGTTGTTCCTTTCTCAATGTTTCCAATGTCATTCTCAGGTGCTCTGCATGTTCTCCTTCAGTCTTTGAATAGATCAAGATATCATCAATAAATACAATAATAAACTTATCCAGATACTTTTTGAATACTTGGTTCATCAAATCCATGAATGTTGTTGGTGTATTAGTTAGTCCAAACGCCATCACAAGAAATTCGTAATGTCCATATCTCATTTGGAACACTGTCTTCGGAATATCTTCTGCCTTAATCTTCAATTGGTGATAACCTGATCTTAAATTGATTTTCGAAAACCATGTCGCTCCTTTCAATTGATCAAACAAGTCATCAATTCGGGGTAAATGATATTTGTTCTTGATAGTTAACTTGTTCAGCTCACGATAATCAATACATAATCGCATGCTACCGTCCTTCTTCTTCACGAACAACACTGGTGCACCCCATGGGGATACACTGGCCTTATGATTCCTTTGTCGAGAAAATCCTGCAATTACTTTACTAACATTGCTTCATCTAACCTTATGTTCCCATATCGAACTTTCGTCATTGATCCGGTTATAGGTATTAAATTCACCATAACTTATTTACTCAACTTAGGGAGCCTCACAATTTCTCGAAGAACACGTTTGAAATTTAGTTGCAATTAAGATTTCCTTCTATCTTGAATCTTCACGATAAATATCTTCTCGCGATGAAGGGATGCTTCACGTATTAATTGCATGTCTGAGTCATTGTTCAGAATTCCCTTGATCTTCGATTGTCGTCACAACACTCGTTCGCTTTGTCTGACACACACAGTTTTACTTCCTTATTTTATAACTAATTTCTTTATTACAGTTTACTAATTATTTATTTCACATCGAAATCTTCTGATTTGAAGCACATCGCGTCAACGCAACCTACCGTACTATTGAAGTCCTCATAACAAGAACACCCATCTGATTTGATGTCTTTGTAACGACCACGATATCGGTGAATTCATTCTTCCTTTCCCGCAGATGTCCATCATTTATCGGCTTGCGATCATATCCACCTTCGACATGTAATTCTACCTATCACACGGGACTATTCCATTTCTTTTGTAATCGTCAAAGAACGGACTCTACACGAGAGGAGAGTTTGTGAATATGATTTTGATTGAAAAGAACCGAAGAAGGAATAACAATGTAACAAATAGTTGGGAGAATCTGTAAGTCAATAAATTGAAGAAAGAAGAATGAGTGAAGATTTGGATGTGAATGAGACAACCATATTTGTACGCAATATGGCCAGTCTTTCATACTATATGGCATACAATACATGATTAGGTGGCGTCCAACCAGACTCTTCATCATTCTGATAAAGCGTCACATCACAACACTGTTTGTCTCAATCAAGAAACAATATTTTGAGAAGAGAAATAATTTGGAAGGAGTATAATAAATTTCCTTTCGTTCTTGCCTCATATAATTTATCGATAAAAGAAGCTCATATGTATCTAAGGATCGAGAAGAAGATATGCTATCATATTTGAAAAAGAATGACATTGTTGGTCACCGTCCACGTTTCACTTACGTATGCCTTCAAGAATCATTCGAATGAGAGATTCACAGCTTAGATCACATTATAACTTCGGAATGTCATCTGAAAATACCTCCACATTAAATGCTTTAATGATTTGATCATAATCGCGTCCTTACGGAATTTATAATCACTGCTTCCGATTTCATCTATGCCGCGTAGAATAACCATCGATCACGCAACGCTTCAACTTTGTCGATAGGAATATTATTCTTTGCCAATCATCTAGAAGAGTCTTATATTTCCTTCAATCATCCTCTGTCCGCTCGAATCACGAATCTTGCTAAATTTTAATAATTTCATGAATTGGGTAATTAATATTTTAAATGTTGATTCAGTTATTGATATTATTAAACAAAGTTTACATCCGTCTTTCACGGGAAAACTGTAAACTTTCTTCCTGGTAGTGGGTCTACATCATATCAGTCATACTGCTCCTACTACCAGTCAAAACTAACGGCTACACGCATACAAACTAGTCATACTATACTATGCTGCATCTACATATTATACACAGGGTACAAAACTCTACTGTCATCTGAAGTCAAAATCCGGGTGGCACTCGGCTCAACTCCTGCTATAGCGCCTCTAGTACGGCCTCGGTCAGTCTCATCGCCCGGCAATATACGACATCGGTGCGCACGTCCTGCTGTCTCAAATCAACCATCTCCTGAGATCCTATCCTAAGTATCTGACGAAGTCTCTCCCTCAGTATATAATCTGGCTGGAGTGCTCTGACTGGTCCATCCTCTCTAGTCTCGAACAACCCAAGTATCTCTCGGCACTGATCCTGCCATCTCAGCCTCTCCTCCCTCTCACTCTGGAACTGCTGGTAAGACACCATATGAGGCTCACAGAGATCAGTCTGGGAACCTCTAGTAGGTAATGGATGGTCAACAACTACCTCATCCATGAACTCCTGCTGAGGGAACTGGTATATCCCAGGTACAGGGGCATAAATAGCCAACGGTGCTGGAAATAATACAAGCTGCTCTAGGGGTGCAAACATCGGTGGTTCTGGCTGAAACTGTGGAATCTCTGGTTGTGGTGCTGGAATCTACGGCTCTAACTCCTCTCACTGGGAAATGTCAACCATATCAGGAATGTCAAATATCGGAAACTCCAACGGCGGAAAATCAGGTACCTCAGGCTCAAAATAAGGAAAATAATCAACAAAGTCAGGTACCTCTAGTTTAGGGGGTACTGGCAACTGCTCTGGTGCGGGTTCCTGGGGCTATGGTGGAAATGCCTGAATCGATGCTGGTGGTATCACTGGGTCTGAGGCTGTCCGCTCCGAGGATGATGCTATGGAAGCCATCTAATAGAGTAACCATAACACAAGAAAATCAAATCACATGCCTAGAACTTACAAACTCCTAATCTAATAAACAAACAACCCTAATACCATTATTCCTATCTTATATGATCTTCCTATCTTATATGATCTTCCTATCTTATCTTAACTCTTAATGTTCTCAAATTCAAGGGCCAAAACCTAAGCTCTGATACCAACTATAATACCCTCCAAATCCGGGGTATAGATTTGGGGCATTATTACCACTAACTACTCACTAAACATGTACAAGCAAGATATAAATAAAATAATTACTCCGAACTACTACTACTTATGATCTTTTCAAGATTAAGGATTGAAAACAAAAACGACAAACCAACTTTATTACAAACTAGTTTAAATAATCTGTTTCAAGAACTCTCTTTATTATAAAACATTATTCTATTCACATTTAAACTAAACAACTTTTATTCAAACTATAACTATTACTCTTCCTGCTACACCTGATCTGGTAATTCAAAGCTCTCTTTTGGGATATGGACAAACACCCTTCGTATAAGAGGGTCCCGCTGCTTGACTCGTTTCTTGACTACTCGGCATCTGATGGGTTTCATTCTCAACCTTAACTGAAAAACAATGTGAATAACAATAAAATGGGGTGAGCCAAAATTGCTTAACAAGCCTGTAATAATGTATATAGTATAAAGAGGGAAGAATAAATGAACCGATAATCTGCTGATTTCTGTGATTTTGTGGGGTTTTTGACACCCAATGGGGCCCGGAAAAAATCATTTTTTCGCAAAACGAGAAAATTTATAATTTATCTAGATGTTCTGAACAAGGCGATTGTAAAAGCCATTTGATGAAAAATAAGGCCCATTATTTTATTTGAAATACTGGCTTTAAAATCATCGTTTGGGTCATAAAATGTTTGAAATAAAACCTATAAATACATAATAAAATATCTGAAAAATACCTTAAAATACAGAAATGACATGGAATACACGTATCACGTAACAGTTAGGATTTATCAGATAATCACACATAAATGACACATTAATTCACATATTTTATTATAATCATGATATATTATAAACGTAAAGTTCCCAGTCGTTACAAAAACTCCCATGGCCACTGCAACTAAGCTTGAACTAAACACTACTGAAAAGTCTGTGGATATTTCAAGTTATAGAGGCATGGTTGGCTCACTTCTGTACTTAACAGCTAGTAGACCATATATAATGTTTGCTACATGTTTATGTGCTAGATTTCAGGTTGATCCTAGAGAATCTCACTTGATAGCTATTAAGAGAATTTTCAGATATCTCAAGGGAACACCAAAACTTGGCATTTGGTACCCTAGAGATTCTGGTTTTAATCTAACTGGTTATTCAGATGCAGATTATGCAGGTTGTAGAATTGATAGAAAGAGCACAACAAGAACCTGTCAATTTCTAGGAAACAAGTTTGTGTCCTGGTTCAGTAAAAAGCAAAATTCAGTTTCTACTTCTACAGCTGAAGCTGAATATATTGCTGCTGGCAGTTGCTGTGCACAGATTTTATGGATGAAGAATCAATTGCTAGACTATGGTCTGCAAGTTGAAAGGATTCTTATTTTCTGTGATAACACAAGTGCAATTGCCATCACTGAAAATCCAGTGCAACATTCAAGGACAAAGCACATAGACATCAAGTACCATTTCATAAGGGAACATGTGATGAATGGTACTGTGGAATTACATTTTGTTCCAAGTGAGAAGCAACTTGCAGATATCTTTACCAAGCCACTGGATGAATCCACCTTTTCAAGGTTGGTAAGTGAGTTAGGTATGCTTAATTACTCTTAAATTTATCTGAGTTATTTTGCAAGTTGTAATGAAGCCAGAAATTTAGTTAATCTTTTAATCTTGGATGAAATTTTGGCTAAGTCAAAATTTGCATCTCGACGGATGACCCTTATCCATCGAGTTTAGTCATCCGTCGATATACTACTTGCTAATAATAAAAGTCAATTATTTTTCTGGAATACTTTCTGTCTCGACGGATATCAGTTTATCCTCATCCGTCGAATTGTCTAAATCTCAGCCGTTAATTCCCTGAACATTATCCATCGAGTATACTTACAGTTTGTAAGCATTACATGACGGATAATTGGTGGAATTTTTACAGATTTATTTTAAAACGACTATTTTAGGCAATTTCTATTGGTTAATTTACTTTACTTTATTATTTTTATCAGTTATTTTTGACATAGTATAAAAGCTTATTTCATAGCAATTGTTTTCTTATATCATTCTCAAATTCAACTGCTTTTATTTCATTCTCTCTAAAGCAAATATTCTCCTTCTCTTCAAGCTTTCATTCTCTAACAATGGCTCCTGTAGTAAAGATTATGTCTCAAACTGGGTTCATTTATGAGAAGAACAACTTCACTGCTTTGGTCAATAAGGGTATTCAGCAATCAGAGGACTATCACAAGATGATGGACTTTGTGAAAAATTGCAAGCTAAATTATGTCATGCTGGAGTCACCCACAATCTTCTATGAGGTTGTTGAAGAGATGTGGACCACTGCTATTTACAACTCTGCTGACAAGACCATCACTCTAACCATCAAAGGTAATGAGTTATGTATCAATAGTGATGTAATAAAAGCATGTTTCAAAATTCCTGATAATAATGTGACATCACCACACAATGACACTGATATTATCAATAGGCGTAATTCCATTCACTATGCACTTTCCACTTCTAAAATGAGTGATATTAGGAGAATGGGTCTTAGGAAGGAATGGAGTTTCATGTGTGATGTAGTTACTAAGGTCTTCTCTGGAAAAATCAGTAATTTTGATTCAGTGAATATTTTCATGCTTAACATGCTATACATGCTAGTTACAGATAAATTTTACAACTTCAGTGACCTTATCATGTTTGAGTTAGGATACAAATTAGGAGAGCTAAATAAAAGAGGGAAGAATGTTTATTATGCCAGATTTTTTATGTTATTGGCTAACCATCTCTGTGAAGAAATAGTTCTTGAGAACCCTAACAACAAACTGGATTGTTGGGTTCAAGAATGGAGGATCATTGCAGATCTGAACAGGGCTAACCATCACAGGGATGTGCCAATGTTCTACTTTCCTGTAATTCAGGCACCTCAGGTAAGTGAGGTAAGTTCATCCATCCCAACAACTATTCCAACCTCCACTATTTCTTTGACTTTAGGAGTAGCTATGGAAACTGTGCCAATGACCAAACAGTTGTCTACCAAAGCCTCCAAACCCTCTACAATTTCCAAATCTAAATCAAAGAGAACCCCCTCTGGTATCTCTCAAAAGATACCAGTTGTAAAATCCATAAAAGCAAAATAGGGGAGTGTGAAGGAGGGAAAGTCAGGTGAGGGAAGGGGTGAACATCAAAGAAACCCCAAGAATAAGGATGGAGAGTTGAGTTAATCCCAGCCTAGCCACACTGCAGTTTCCCAACAAACTGCAGTGCTTAAAAAGGATAAAAGCTCACTTCTAGCTACATCATCCCAAAAGGATGCAGTTATTGAACAAAGCTCTCAGCCAAGAGCACATGCCAAAAGGGTTAGGGACACAAGATCACCCCAAACTTACACAAGAAAGAAGAAATCTAAGACCTTTGGGGATGCACATGACACACACACACAGTGCAAACTGGTGCTAAAGACACAATCCCTGCACTCTCTTAAATTCAGTTTGATGTGGCTCCAATAAATATGGAGTCACAGCCAAAATCTCTAATAATAGAAGCATCAGATACACCATAATCACCAACAAACTCTCTGGAAGTGGATATGATAAACACTTCAATTCCTGATTCCCCTTCTTTAACTCTGTTGGGGAAGCCAAAATCTAGTGCAAGTGAGCATCATATTTTAGATGATTTGTTGGCTCACTTGCCAATTCTTTTAGATTTTATTGTGACATCTATGCCCCAAATATCTTCAATCAACACAGAGTCAACAATAGTTTCTCTTCCCACCTCATTCATTTCTACTCTCTCGATGGATATTGCTCATCCGTCGATGAATCTTTGGTACTTGGACAGTGGTTGTTCAAGACACATGACTGGTGATTTTACCCTGCTCATAGAGTTTAAGGAGAGAGTTGGCCCAAGTATTACTTTTGGAGATGACAGCAAGGGTTATACTGTGGGATATGGCTTGATTTCAAAGGACAATGTCATCATCGAGGAGGTTGCCTTAGTGGATGGTCTCAAACACAATCTGTTGAGTATCAGCCAGCTTTGTGACAAAGGTAATTCAGTTACCTTCAACAAAGAAGCCTGTGTTGTGACTAATAATTAAAGCAACAAAGTGGTTCTCACTGGTGTGAGAAGAGGAAATCTGTACCTAGCTGATTTCAACTCAACTAAAGCAGAATCTATAACTTGTCTTCTCAGTAAAGCAAGTCAGGATGAAAGTTGGCTATGGCACAAGAAGCTATCTCATTTAAACTTCAAGACCATGAATAAGCTGGTAAAGAAAGAATTGGTAAGAGGTATTCCTCTAGTGGAGTTTTCAAAGGATGGACTGTGTGATGGCTGCCAAAAAGGGAAGCAGATCAAAGCATCATTCAGGAAGAAACTTGATTCAATAATTGAAGAGCCTTTACAACTGCTTCACATGGATTTGTTTGGACCAGTCAATGTATTGTCCATCTCAAGGAAAAGATTTTGCCTAGTAATTGTAGATGATTTCTCAAAGTTCTCTTGGACATATTTTCTAAAGTCTAAAGATGAGGCTAGTGAAATCATCATCAATCACATAAGGCAAGTCAACAATCATCCTGATTTCAAAGTTAGAAGAATCAGGAGTGACAATGGAACTGAATTCAGGAATTCTGTCATGAGAGCATTTTGTGAAGAAAATGGGATACCGTATGAGTTTTCAGCAGCAAGGACTCCACAACAGAATGGAGTAGTGGAAAGGAAGAACAGATTACTTATTGAAGCTGCAAGGACAATGCTTGAAGAATCTAAACTACCAACATATTTTTGGGTCGAAGCTGTAAATACTGCATGCTACACTCAGAACATTTCTCTGATTAATCAAACAAGATGCATGACTCCCTATCAATTGTTCAAGAACAAGAAGCCAACTCTAAACTTTCTTCATGTCTTTGGCTGCAAATGCTATATCCTGAGAAATTAAACTGATCAAAATGGGAAGTTTGATGCTAAAGCAGAAGGAGGAATTTTTGTTGGATATGCTGTTGGTAAAGCATATAGAGTCTACAATCTAAGAACCAACATTGTTGTGGAATCTATACATGTTTTGTTTGATGATAAAAAGATTGAAAGACTAAAAGATGGAGATTACCATGAGAGCCTCAAATTCGACAATGTGGAGATGGTTAGTGATGACAGTGATGATGAGAGTGATCAAGAAACAGTGTCTAGAGATAATGCAGAAAAATCTACCACCAATGAAGCATAAAACTCAACATCCATCGAGTTGCATAATGCTTCATCCGTCGGAAGACAATCTGTGTTATCCGTCGGAAGACAACCTGCCTCATCCGTCGGTACTTAAAATTCACCATCCATTGGGTTATCAAAAGGAGCAGGAGGTCAAGACAGATCACCTATAAAAAATTCTCATTTCTCAAATCAAAGATCCACAAACTCAGGGGGAGTTTCTAGCAATCAAAACTCAATCACACTTCAAGACAATCATGAGGTCTCTTCATCTAGAGCTAATCTACCTCAACAAAGGAAATGGACAAAAGATCACCCCTTTGAGCTTATCATTGGTGATGTTTCTTCTAGAGTTCAAACAAGAAGAGCAACTCAGGAAGAATGTCTATACAGCAGCTTTCTGTCAAAAGAAGAACCAAAGAAGGTAGAAGAAGCTTTGTTGGATCCTGATTGGATTTTAGCTATGCAGTAGGAGCTAAACCAATTTGAAAGGAATAATGTATGGAAGCTGGTACCCAAGCCTAAAGGAAAGAATCCAATAGACACCAAGTGGGTATTCAGAAACAAGATGGATGAAAATGGCATAGTAATCAGGAATAAAGCTAGATTGGTTGCTAAGGGTTATTGTCAGCAAGAAGGAATAGATTTTGATGAAACTTTTTCTCTTGTTGCAAGACTTGAAGCCATCAGAATCTTCTTAGCCTATGCAGCCCATGCCAATTTCAAGGTCTATCAAATGGATGTCAAAAGTGTCTTTCTAAATGTAAATTTGGAGGAAGAAGTGTATGTTAGTCAACCTCCTGGTTTTGAAGATCCAAATTTTCCAGAATATGTCTATTATCTTCTAAAAGCACTTTATGGACTGAAGCAAGCACCTAGAGCCTGGTATGACATTTTATCAAAGTTCCTTTTGGAAAATCATTTCACAAGAGGTACTGTAGATAAAACTTTATTTTTCAGAAATGTTAATGGCTCTAGTATACTTGTTCAAATTTATGTAGATGGTATTATCTTTGGCTCTACAGATGAGAAACTTTGCAAAAAGTTTGCCAAATTGATGCAAAGTAAGTATGAAATGAGCATGATGGGAGAACTAACTTACTTTCTTGGTTTGCAAGTTAAGCAAGTTAATGATGGAATATTCATTAGTCAAACTAAATATATTTTTGATCTTTTAAAGAAGTTTGATCTAATGGATTGCACATCTGCAAAAACTGTAACGCCCTCCAGACCCGGGGTATAAGTCTGGGGGTTACTAGCTAATCACCAAACCTGTACAATTTGATTAACAATTAATAAAGAAATGAAATTAAACCCATTTAACACTAACCAGGATCTTTTTAGGTTGAAGTATGAAAACAAGAACCACTAACTACTTTTATTACAAACCAACATTCAAAGTCTCACAAACTCTCTTTATTACAAACCATTGTCTAATTCATTTTAAGTTAAGTTCAACTTTTATTCAAACACACACACCTACTATCTATCAACACTCCACCTGCTCGGGCAACTCAAAGTTTTCTTCCTGGATTGGGATCAACACCTTGGGTATAAGAGGATCCCGAGGCTTGACTCGCTTCTTTACCACTCGAGTCCTGATTGGTTTCATATTCCTTCTTAACTGAAAACAATAAGGTGAATAACAACAAAAGGGGTGAGCCAAAAGTTGCTCAACAAGTCCACAAACATATAAACAGTGTTAAAGCATTTTAAATGAATCCGCCATCCCAGGTATATCTTCCAAGATATAACCTCACGAGAATAGAAAGAAGGCCATTACTGGCGAGTACAAATAAACTAAACTGGACACAAGTTTGCATCTATATTCTGCTGATCAGTCAGAATATAATGCAGATCCATATCTCAGTATATAGATCCAGTCGGGTACCCAGGCACTACGGCCCACGTCGAGGCACCAGTCATCCTGGTCCTCAGGATTAAGATACACTCAATCCCAAAATATCTTTATCCAGTCCATCGCTTAGCAACCGGGACAATCGGTATGCTTTGATATATTCCAAACACTAGAATATATCAATCTCCATGTGTTACCAACAGAATATGAATCAAGAATCCAAAGAAACGGAGAAATCAAGAATTGAAATGAAATATGAACAAAGGAATAGGGATTGTATATTAGTGATCAAGAACAATAATCAAGAGAATGTAAATGTGATAAATATTTGAATCAATATCACTATTCCGAAAGTAGAATAGAGGAAAAACTTGCCTTCTGCGCGACTTACTGCAATTGAATCACTTATGTCTATCACCTTGGACTATTACCGACTCAACTGGCCTGGCTGGCTTAGCTTCTGTTGGCAAAACAGACTGGTTAAGTCATGTCGTACTTTATTTGCATCTTGAATCGACTTCAAACTGATCCTAACATCTACCCATGCGCTTATGACTGACTCATGTATTACATATAAGCAAGTAAGACTCGATTAACCACGTAATACACATAAGCACATAAGCACATAATCATTTTTATGGTTAAAATAATAATTTTTAAAACTAAAATCGACTCGCTGATCGCTCAACTGATCGTTATCTGACTCGTTTCCCATTTTTCCGTAATTTTTCGGACTCGTCTCGGCACGTAACTTGACTGATAATCAAACAAGTCACAAAATCAACTAACTTCTAAAAAAAACTAAGCTTTGATATTATTTTTAATGAAAAGGATTCATTTTCCTGAGTTAACAGGCTTTCGTTTCACGCAAAACGGACTAACGGTTGAATTATTATTAATTAAATACTGATAATTCCATTTATTAATCATTATAAATAATTATTATTAATTTTTAAAACCCAAAAATAATTTTTAAATCATTATTTAAGAAAATCAGAATTAAAAATAATTTTTCTATAATTTTTGAAATTAAAATGAATTTATTATGATTTACTGGAAATTATTTAATTAATTATCAAAATATTTAATCACTTTTAAGTAATTAATAAGTAATAAATAAATAATAAATAATTAAGAAAATAATTCAATCTGATTTTTAGAAAATAATTCAGAATTATTTATAATATAAATTAATTAATTAATTAATTAATTAATTTACAAAATAAATAAAACTGATTTTTAAAATTAATAAAAATAAAAAGTAAAAAAATAATTTCAAGAAACATATGTCAGAAAACAGACATCTGACAAGGTGGATCAAAACCGGTTCTGAAAACGGGTCAACCGGGTTGGATTCCGGGTCTGTGAAGAACACCACCGGAATCTGGGTTTAAACCCAGAATCCGGCGACTTCACCGGACTCCGGCGAGTCCAATTCCTGGCCAAACGGACACCGTTTGGTTCCGTTTTTGATCCCAAAACATCCCAAACTACTTCCCCAATCTGTTTCAGGCCAAAATCGACCAGAAACATCCCTGGATATCATTCTCCGATCAAAATCATCAAGAACTCCGGCCAAAAATCCAAATCACTCATTTGTACATAACATCAAACGTTATATAGTGCAAAATGAAGCTAAGAACATATACAATCAAAGCCCTAACATTACAAGAACCAAATATTCACAGAAATCATCGAGTTGTGTTTTGAAAATTCGACCTAAACCCTAGAAATCGTGAATCATTATCCAAGCATCGTTTGTTCAATTAAACACCATGAATCGACTGTAAATCATCTAACAAAGCTATATCAATCATCAAAACATCACAATAACCCCAGAATCAAAAAGCCCTAATTCGAACATAAACCCTAGAAATCAAAAATCAAAAACGATGCAATAAAACGTGAAATTGATGCAAGAAACAGAAAGAACGGATCAAAACCTTCGATTTGAGTACTTGAATCACACGATTTGATGCTGTAATCAGTGAGAAATCACGACTTGATTCTTCGACCCGAACCTGTTCTTCCCGACCCGATTTCAGAGAATTTTTGGTAATTTTGCAGATTTTAATGATTAATTATAATTAATTAAATAAAAATTAGGCTATTTATAGTAGTAAAAATAATACTCCTAATTAAAATTAAGGGGCTAATTATACATTAAATAAATATATTGGGCCCTAATTTTTATAATTTTTGAGTATTAAAATTTAATTTATAAATATTTTATATATGCAATATATATGCCAAAAATTCCCAAAAATTGTGAATAATGCAAAAATGCAAAGAAATAATATAAATGTAAGTCCTGTAATTTTATAAAAATAAAAATGTGATTTTTGTGGGGTTTTTGACACCCAATGGGGCCCGGAAAAATTATTTTTTCGCAAAACGAGAAAATTTATAAATTATCTAGATGTTCAGAACAAGGCGATTGTAAAAGCCATTTGATGAAAAATAAGGCCCATTATTTTATTTGAAATACTGGCTTTAAAATCATCGTTTGGGTCATAAAACGTTTGAAATAAAACCTATAAATACATAATAAAATATCTGAAAAATACCTTAAAATACAGAAATGATATGGAATACACGTATCACGTAACAGTTAGGGTTTATCAGATAATCACACATAAATGACACATTAATTCACATATTTTATTATAATCATGATATAATATAAACGTAAAGTTCCCAGTCGTTACATCCTCCCCCCCTTAAAAGGATTCTGTCCTCAGAATCTTCTATGAAAACAAATGAGGGTATTTCTCTAATATTTCACTTTCGAGTTCCCAGGTTGATTCTTCAACCATAGGATTTCTCCACAACACTCGCACTAAATATACAGACTTATTTCTCAACACTTTCTCTCGCCGATCTAAAATTCTTACCGGCTGTTCTATAAAAGATAAATCAGGTTGGATTTCTATCGGCTCATACTCGATTACATGCCTAGAATCAGGATTATATCGTTTAAGCATGGACACGTGAAACACATTGTGAATATGCTGCATATGAGGCGGTAAAGCTAATTCCTATGCAACTTTTCCCACCTTCTTCAAAATTTCAAACGGTCCAACGTAACGTGGTTTCAATTTACCCTTATTGCTAAATCTGGTTAATCCTTTCCATGGCGATATTTTGAGTAGTACGTTTTCTCCTTCCTGATAGTCTATATCTTTCCTGGCTTGATCTGCATATTTGCGTTGCCTGTTTTGCGCTGCATCGAGTCGTTTTCGAATGAGTTCAATCTTTTCTTTCATCTGTTGAATTAGTTCTGGACCCAAAATTTTGCGTTCTCCAACTTCATCCCAATATACTGGTGATCAGCATTTTCTCCCGTACAATGCTTCATACGGTGGCATTCCAATGCTGGCGTGATAACTATTATTATAAGAAAATTCCACTAGGGGTAGATGTTTATCCCAACTGCCTTCAAAATCGATCGCACAAACTCGTAGCATGTCTTCAATCGTTTGGATAGTTCTTTCACTTTGCCCATCGGTTTGCGGATGATAAGCGGTACTCATGTTCAATTTAGTTCCAAGACATTCTTAAAATTGTCTCCAAAATCTTGAGTTGAAACGAGGATCTCGATCAGACACGATAGATACTGGAACTCCATGTCGCATCACAATTTCTTTGAGATATATGTGCACTAGCTTGTCGAGTGAAAATCTTTCATTGATTGGTAGAAAATGTGCCGACTTCGTGAGTCTGTCAATGATTACCCATATCGCATCATGATTTGCCTTTGTCCTTGGTAGTCCTACCACAAAATCCATCGCTAGATGTTCCCATTTCCATTCTGGAATGTCTAATAGTTGCAATAATCCACTCGGACGTTGATGTTCCGCTTTAACTCGTTGGCATGTGTAGCACTGACTTATCCATTCAGCTATTTCCTTCTTCATGTTCGGCCACCAGAAGTTTTCTTTCAGATCACGATATATTTTTGTACTTCCTGGATGAATGGAATACTTCGAATTGTGTGCATCTCACATTATTTCTTTTTTTTAATTCTACTACGTTAGGGATCCAGATTCTCGACGCAAAGCATAAAATTCCTTCATTATCTTTCTGAGTTGTGATTTCTTCTCCCGTCAGGTCGTCATCTTGACTCATCACTTCATTTTGACAGCAGCGAATCTTTTCTAACAATTCCGGTTGGAAAGTCATAGTGTAGATAGCTTCTGCAGATTCATTGGGAATACGAATCTCAATTTCCAATTTATCGAATTCCTTGATTAAGTCTTCACACGAAGTTAACCGATTCAATCTTTCTTTCCTGCTCAGCGTATCTGCTACAACATTTGCTTTCCCTGGATGATAACTAATCGTGACTTCGTAATCCTTTATCAATTCCAGCCATCGACGTTGCCGCATGTTCAGCTCCTTTTGCGTAAAGATATACTTTAGACTTTTATGATCTGTGTAAATTTCACATTTTTCACCGTAGAGATAATGTCTAAGTGCCTGGACCAAAGTCTGTGCCAAGCGAAAAACCCTGTAGAACTCTGCAAAAGAAGGAGGTCCATCATGAGTCAAATCATCCAGCTCCCAAGTAGCACTCATCAATACTGACTGTAATCGCTGTCTCATATAATAATTCGGCTGTAGGGCCGCTAACGGTCCTCTGTCCCTCTGATCAAACAGATGCATAATCTCCCGACAATGTGCCCGCCAATACTCCACATCATCCCTCATAACTCTATACTCATGGTATGGTACCATATGCGGCTGAGCAACCTGACCTACTGACTCCTGGGAAGGAACCCTCGGAATACCTGCACCCTGCTGGGGTAAACCTAACTGTAGATCCACATCATGCTCTCCCATCCCCTCTACTGGAATCATCTGAACTATGTCCGGCTCTGGGGCATGCACTGGTATAGGAGGTAACAATGGTGGTGGTGGTAACTCCTGCTCAATACCTAGTATAAACTGGTGCTCAATAGGTAAAGGAACCATCGGCTCGAAGAACTCAAATGGATCAAACATCTCTATGGGATCATGCATTATCCCCTGTACTGGTGGTACCGGCTCCTGTGGCAATGGTGGTGAAGGTGGTAGAGGAGGAAACATATGCTCAGATACTGGAGGTATGGCTGGTGCTACTGGCCCAGTGACTATCCTCTCGGAAGATGCAGAATAACCAGAAGATGCCATCTGATAATATACCAAAGAAAAGAAAAGGTCATTAACAATCCTAAGATTATTTCCCTATTCTAATCTGACCTAAATCCTAATACTATTCATCCTAATTTGACTATCCCTATCTTATGTGATCTCCTTATCCTATCTTAATCCTAATGTTCTTGTTTTCAGGGACCAAACCTATAGCTCTGATGCCAAACCTGTAACGCCCTCCAGACCCGGGGTATAAGTCTGGGGGTTACTAGCTAATCACCAAACCTGTACAATTTGATTAACAATTAATAAAGAAATGAAATTAAACCCCTTTAATACTAACCAGGATCTTTTTAGGTTGAAGTATGAAAATAAGAACCACTAACTACTTTTATTACAAACATACATTCAAAGTCTCACAAACTCTCTTTATTACAAACCATTGTCTAATTCATTTTAAGCTAAGTTAAACTTTTATTCAAACACACACACCTACTATCTATCAACACTCCACCTGCTCGGGCAACTCAAAGCTTTCTTTTTGGATTAGGATCAACACCTTGGGTATAAGAGGATCCCGAGGCTTGACTCGCTTCTTTACCACTCGAGTCCTGATTGGTTTCATATTCCTTCTTAACTGAAAACAATAAGGTGAATAATAACAAAAGGAGTGAGCCAAATGTTGCTCAACAAGTCCACAAACATATAAACAGTGTTAAAGTATTTTAAATGAATCCGCCATCCCAGGTATATCTGCCAAGATATAACCTCACGAGAATAGAAAGAAGGCCATTACTGGCGAGTACAAATAAACTAAACTGGACACAAGTTCGCATCTATATTCTGCTGATCAGTCAGAATATAATGCAGATCCATATCTCAGTATATAGATCCAGTCGGGTACCCAGGCACTACGGCCCACGTCGAGGCACCAGTCATCCTGGTCCTCAGGATTAAGACACACTCAATCCCAAAATATCCTTATCCAGTCCATCGCTTAGCAACCGGGATAATCGGTATGCTTTGATATATTCCAAACACTAGAATAAATCAATCTCCATGTGTTACCAACAGAATATGAATCAAGAATCCAAAGAAACGGAGAAATCAAGAATTGAAATGAAATATGAACAAAGGAATAGGGATTGTATATTAGTGATCAAGAACAATAATCAAGAGAATGTAAATGTGATAAATATTTGAATCAATATCACTATTCCGAAAGTAGAATAGAGGAAAAACTTGCCTTCTGCGCGACTTACTGCAATTGAATCACTTATGTCTATCACCTTGGACTATTACCGACTCAACTGGCCTGGCTGGCTTAGCTTCTGTTGGCAAAACAGACTGGTTAAGTCACGTCATACTTTATTTGCATCTTGAATCGACTTCAAACTGATCCTAACATCTACCCATGCGCTTATGACTGACTCATGTATTACATATAAGCAAGTAAGACTCGATTAACCACGTAATACACATAAGCACATAAGCACATAATCATTTTTATGGTTAAAATAATAATTTTTAAAACTAAAATCGACTCGCTGATCGCTCAACTGATCGTTATCTGACTCGTTTCCCATTTTTCCGGAATTTTTCGGACTCGTCTCGGCACGTAACTTGACTGATAATCAAACAAGTCACAAAATCAACTAACTTCTAAAAAAAACTAAGCTTTGATATTATTTTTAATGAAAAGGATTCATTTTTCTGAGTTAACAGGCTTTCGTTTCACGCAAAACGGACTAACGGTTGAATTTTTATTAATTAAATACTAATAATTCCATTTATTAATCATTATAAATAATTATTACTAATTTTTAAAACCCAAAAATAATTTTTAAATCATTATTTAAGAAAATCAAAATCAAAAATAATTTTTCTATAATTTTAGAAATTAAAATGAATTTATTACGATTTACTGAAAATTATTTGATTAATTATCAAAATAATTAATCACTTTTAAGTAATTAATAAGTAATAAATAAATAATAAATAATTAAGAAAATAATTCAATCTGATTTTTAGAAAATAATTCAGAATTATTTATAATATAAATTAATTAAATAATTAATTAATTAATTAATTTACAAAATAAATAAAACTGATTTTTAAAATTAATAAAAATAAAAAGTAAAAAAATAATTTCCAGAAACATATGTCAGAAAACAGACATCTGACAAGGTGGATCAAAACCGGTACTGGAAACGAGTCAACCGGGTTGGATTCCGGGTCTGTGAAGAACACCACCGGAATCTGGGTTTAAACCCAGAATCCGGCGACTTCACCGGACTCCGGCGAGTCCAATTCCTGGCCAAACGGACACCGTTTGGTTCCGTTTTTGATCCCAAAACATCCCAAACTACTTCCCCAATCTGTTTCAGGCCAAAATCGACCAGAAACATCCCTGGATATCATTCTCCGATCAAAATCATCAAGAACTCCGGCCAAAAATCCAAATCACTCATTTGTACATAACATCAAACGTTATATAGTGCAAAATGAAGCTAAGAACATATACAATCAAAGCCCTAACATTACAAGAACCAAATATTCACAGAAATCATCGAGTTATGTTTTGAAAATTCGACCTAAACCCTAGAAATCGTGAATCATTATCCAAGCATCGTTTGTTCAATTAAACACCATGAATCGACTGTAAATCATCTAACAAAGCTATATCAATCATCAAAACATCACAATAACCCCAGAATCAAAAAGCCCTAATTCGAACATAAACCCTAGAAATCAAAAATCAAAAACGATGCAATAAAACGTGAAATTGATGCAAGAAACAGAAAGAACGGATCAAAACCTTCGATTTGAGTACTTGAATCACACGATTTGATGCTGTAATCAGTGAGAAATCACGACTTAATTCTTCGACCCGAACCTGTTCTTCCCGACCCGATTTCAGAGAATTTTTGGTAATTTTGCAGATTTTAATGATTAATTATAATTAATTAAATAAAAATTAGGCTATTTATAGTAGTAAAAATAATACTCCTAATTAAAATTAAAGGGCTAATTATACATTAAATAAAAATATTGGGCCCTAATTTTTATAATTTTTGAGTATTAAAATTTAATTTATAAATATTTTATATATGCAATATATATGCCAAAAATTCCCAAAAATTGTGAATAATGCAAAAATGCAAAGAAATAATATAAATAAAAGTCCTATAATTTTATAAAAATAAAAATGTGATTTTTGTGGGGTTTTTGACACCCAATGGGGCCCGGAAAAATCATTTTTTCGCAAAACGAGAAAATTTATAAATTATCTAGATGTTCTGAACAAGGCGATTGTAAAAGCCATTTGATGAAAAATAAGGCCCATTATTTTATTTGAAATACTGGCTTTAACATCATCGTTTGGGTCATAAAATGTTTGAAATAAAACCTATAAATACATAATAAAATATCTGAAAAATACCTTAAAATACAGAAATGACATGGAATACACGTATCACATAACAGTTAGGGTTTATCAGATAATCACACATAAATGACACATTAATTCACATATTTTATTATAATCATGATATAATATAAACATAAAGTTCCCAGTCGTTACAAAAACTCCCATGGCCACTGCAACTAAGCTTGAACTAAACACTACTGAAAAGTCTGTGGATATTTCAAGTTATAGAGGCATGCTTGGCTCACTTCTGTACTTAACAGCTAGTAGACCATATATAATGTTTGCTACATGTTTATGTGCTAGATTTCAGGTTGATCCTAGAGAATCTCACTTGATAGCTATTAAGAGAATTTTCAGATATATCAAGGGAACACCAAAACTTGGCATTTGGTACCCTAGAGATTCTGGTTTTAATCTAACTGGTTATTCAGATGCAGATTATGCAGGTTGTAGAATTGATAGAAAGAGCACAACAAGAACCTGTCAATTTCTAGGAAACAAGCTTGTGTCCTGGTTCAGTAAAAAGCAAAATTCAGTTTCTACTTCTACAGCTGAAGCTGAATATATTGCTGCTGGCAGTTGCTGTGCACAGATTTTATGGATGAAGAATCAATTACTAGACTATGGTCTGCAAGTTGAAAGGATTCTTATTTTCTGTGATAAAACAAGTGCAATTGCCATCACTGAAAATCCAGTGCAACATTCAAGGACAAAGCACATAGACATCAAGTACCATTTCATAAGGGAACATGTGATGAATGGTACTGTGGAATTACATTTTGTTCCAAGTGAGAAGCAACTTGCAGATATCTTTACCAAGCCACTGGATGAATCCACCTTTTCAAGGTTGGTAAGTGAGTTAGGTATGCTTAATTACTCTTAAATTTATCTGAGTTATTTTGCAAGTTGTAATGAAGCCAGAAATTTAGTTAATCTTTTAATCTTGGATGAAATTTTGGCTAAGTCAAAATTTGCATCTCGACGGATGACCCTTATCCATCGAGTTTAGTCATCCGTCGATATACTACTTGCTAATAATAAAAGTCAATTATTTTTCTGGAATACTTTCGGTCTCGACGGATATCAGTTTATCCTCATCCGTCGAATTGTCTAAATCTCAGCCGTTAATTCCCTAAACATTATCCATCGAGTATACTTACAGTTTGTAAGCATTACATGACAGATAATTGGTGGAATTTTTACAGATTTATTTTAAAATGACTATTTTAGGCAATTTCTATTGGTTAATTTACTTTACTTTATTATTTTTATCAGTTATTTTTGACATAGTATAAAAGCTTATTTCATAGCAATTGTTTTCTTATATCATTCTCAAATTCAACTGCTTTTATTTCATTCTCTCTCAAACAAATATTCTCCTTCTCTTCAAGCTTTCATTCTCTAACAATGGCTCCTGTAGTAAAGATTATGTCTCAAACTGGGTTCATTTATGAGAAGAACAACTTCACTGCTTTGGTCAATAAGGGTATTCAGTAATCAGAGGACTATCACAAGATGATGGACTTTGTGAAGAATTGCAAGATAAATTATGTCATGCTGGAGTCACCCACAATCTTCTATGAGGTTGTTGAAGAGATGTGGACCACTGCTATTTACAACTCTGCTGACAAGACCATCACTCTAACCATCAAAGGTAATGAGTTCTGTATCAATAGTGATGTAATAAAAGCATGTTTCAAAATTCCTGATAATAATGTGACATCACCACACAATGACACTGATATTATCAATATGCTTAATTCCATTCACTATGCACTTTCCACTTCTAAAATGAGTGATATTAGGAGAATGGGTCTTAGGAAGGAATGGAGTTTCATGTGTGATGTAGTTACTAAGGTCTTCTCTGGAAAAATCAGTAATTTTGATTCAGTGAATATTTTCATGCTTAACATGCTATACATGCTAGTTACAGATAAATTTTACAACTTCAGTGACCTTATCATGTTTGAGTTAGGATACAAATTAGGAGAGCTAAATAAAAGAGGGAAGAATGTTTATTATGCCAGATTTTTTATGTTATTGGCTAACCATCTCTGTGAAGAAATAGTTCTTGAGAACCCTAACAACAAACTGGATTGTTGGGTTCAAGAGAGGAGGATCATTGCAGATCTGAACAGGGCCAACCATCACAGGGATGTGCCAATGTTCTACTTTCCTGTAATTCAGGCACCTCAGGTAAGTGAGGTAAGTTCATCCATCCCAACAACTATTCCAACCTACACTATTTCTTTAACTTCAGGAGTAGCTATGGAAACTGTGCCAATGACCAAACAGTTGTCTACCAAAGCCTCCAAACCCTCTATAATTTCCAAATCTAAATCAAAGAAAACCCCCTCTGGTATCTCTCAAAAGATACCAGTTGTAAAATCCATAAAAGCAAAAGAGGGGAGTGTGAAGGAGGGAAAGTCAGGTGAGGGAAGGGGTGAACATCAAAGAAACCCCAAGAATAAGGATGGAGAGTTGAGTTAATCCCAGCCTAGCCACACTGCAGTTTCCCAACAAACTGCAGTGCTTAAAAAAGATAAAAGCTCACTTCTAGCTACATCATCCCAAAAGGATGCAGTTATTGAACAAAGCTCTCAGCCAAGAGCACATGCCAAAAGGGTTAGGGACACAAGCTCACCCCAAACTTACACAAGAAAGAAGAAATCTAAGACCTTTGGGGATGCACAGGACACACACACACACACAGTGCAAACTGGTGCTAAAGACACAGTCCATGCACTCTCTCAAATTCAGTTTGATGTGGCTCCAATAAATATGGAGTCATAGCCAAAATCTCTAATAATAGAAGCATCAGATACACCATAATCACCAACAAACTCTCTGGAAGTGGATATGATAAACACTTCAATTCCTGATTCCCCTTCTTTAACTCTGTTGGGGAAGCCAAAATCTAGTGCAAGTGAGCATCATCTTTTAGATGATTTGTTGGCTCACTTGCCAATTCTTTCAGATTTTATTGTGACATCTGTGCCCCAAATATCTTCAATCAACACAGAGTCAACAATAGTTTCTCTTCCCACCTCATTCATTTCTACTCTCTCGATGGATATTGCTCATCCGTCGACTAGTGATTGTATCCCGGTGGATAAGCCTAACAGCAGTTATCCGTCGGATAGCCTTACCACTCACTCGACGGATATCACTCATCCGTCGAGTATCTCTGCACAACTTCAAACTTCAATTATTTCAAGTACAGAAGATTTAGTGTTTGTAGAGTCACTCTTAGGACTGAGAGAGGAGAGTGTATTGAGTGAGAGGCTGGGTTGCTCCCAGGCAAAATGAGAGGAAAAGAGTGAAAATCAGCAATCCATTTATTCAGGATTGGAAAAAGTGAGTGAGAGGAGTCCCGCCTTAGTAGGTGAAGGTGAGGGTGTGAGGGTGGGGAGCCAGGGTGAGACCCTGATGCAACAAAAGAGAGATTATGAGAGAAAAGCAGGTACAGAAGCTATAAGGGTGGATCCAGCCATTGCTAGTGAGTCAATGATTGTGGATGATGCTGAAAAGGAAAGACAATTTCAGCAACATTACAAAGCTGTAATTGATAACATTTCCTTGGATGCTGACACTTTTACTCACCCTGTGTCAGCCTATCAACTATTGGCTGCTCAGGGCAATGTGGAGGCAGAACAGACTTTGAACTTAGTACACACTTCAGAATCTCTTCAGAGAGATAAATCTGCTGTCAATAGGATGCCTTCTCAAGCTGGTGAGCCATCTGAAGAATTTGAAGTAAATTATAATGATGATGACTCTGTTTCTTTGGATGGAAGCATGAACTTAGGGGGAGATGAAGGCCCAAGTTCTGTTCCAAATTTACCTGAATGGGCATGGACAAAGGAATCTACACCAGGACAATTTGGTGTATCTTTGGTTAAGCAGGTTATGGCTATTCAAAAGGCCCTTCAGGAAACTTCAGATGCTGGTACCAAGGCTATTCTTCAAGCTCACCTAGACTCTCTACATCTCATGAAGATACAGCAATTAAGACAGAATCTGAGTGTGGATGAACTCAAGAAGGATATAACTGACTTGAAGACCTACAATTCAGAGAAGATGCATTTAGTCATGCCATATGGTACCATGTAGGATCTATTACTGAGACTGAGGAGAGAATCAGATTCTGAAAAGAAGCTGGCCAAGCTGGAAGATAGAGTTCAAGTTATTGAGAATTCAGTGGCCACCCTTATTCAAAATCAACAGTCTCAGATAAATCTTCTCATGCAACTGGCTAAAGCACAAGGCCTAACTCCTCAACTTGATGATAACAAAAAGGGGGAGAGAGAATCAAGTAAGGGGGAGAAAGGACCAAGTGAGGGGGAGAAACTTCAAGTTCAAATCAGCAACGTAATTGTACCTTCAATTACTGTCTCCAAGCCACCAGTTGCAGATGGTATAGATCTTATTAAAGCAGCAACAACAAATTTGAAAGTTGCTGAGAAAGGAAAGTTGAGTTTGATCAACTGGGATAAGATTGATGAGGAGATACAGAAAAAGTTTGAACTTGTCAAGGAGCCAGTTAAGTCAGCCATCCATCACTCTCAAGTCAAGCAAATCAGTGTGAATGAGATGAGCATGAATTATCTGGAAAGAGGACAATCTTCCTGCATCAAGTCTACAAAGGCTGAAATAATTCTTAAACCAAGGGCAAATTATCCAAAATTATCCTTGAAGAACCCCTTGGACACTGTGTATGAGACACCCAAGCCTGATGAGAAGAAGCTTCTGTCAAGATCAATTGTCTTCTATAAAGATCCAGCTGATTCAGCTTCAAAAAGAAGAATTGCTAAGATATTCAGAAATGGAAAGGAAATTTGTGTGGTAGCTGGACATCCACAATTTGCTCAAGCAAAGAGAGAAGAAAAAGCTAGATTAAAGCAGGAAAAGAAGCAAGCTGCTCTAGATGCAAAGAAGACTAAACAAAAGAAAGAGCAGATTGCTATCTTGGCCAAGCTACAGGCTGTGAATTCATCTCAACAAATTCCCTCTCAACCATCTAAAGCTGCTGAATCAAAGAAGAAAATTGAAGAACAGAAGAAATCTCCAAGAAAGAAAGAATTGGCTAGAAGAACAAAAAGGAAACTGGAAATTGTTGACAAAGAATTGGAAGATCAATTTCCTAAGGTACCCACACCAGCTACAACTCAAGCATCAAAGCCCTCTGTGGTATTTGAAGATATAAGGGTGGTGGATCCCTACAGGAATATTCATGGTGAACCTATTGTGCCCAAGGATGAGCCAATAGAGTAGGATAAGATACCAATTCCTGACTTCAGTTTACCAATCCTTAGTAAGCCAAAAAGGACAAAGTCAAGGGCAGTCAAGAAAGTGAAGCTGTTACCTCTCAAATCCAAATCAGTAGTTAAATCTCAACCCAAAGTCAACAGGGGAGACTACTTGTACTTGTGTAACATCAAGGAATTTTCTGATCTAAACCTCTATCTGGATGAACTAGATGAAGTGAGGGGAATTGATGCATACAGAAACCTACCTAAAAGGTTAGTGTTCAAGTACAAAGGAGGAAAGGAGATTGTGTGGCCACTTCACAGAGTTCTTCAAGAAAGCCAAGCTATACTGATTAAAGTTTATTCATCCTTCAAGAAGAACTTTGGGTTCAATGTAACTACAAGAAGACTAGTATTGAAGAAGATTGAAGAACTAAGGAGTATTAGAGCTAAAGATGCACTCCCAAAGACTCTAATCATCCCATACACAGGGAGAAGAGTGCATCTAAGGCCCTACTGGCTGATGGAGTTCATACATGACAAAGGTGTAAGAAGATTCTTCAAGTTAGAAGACCAGTTGAGTATCTCTAGTAATGAGACTCTCTTGGAAATGCAAGAAAAGCTAGATCTCTCAGAATCTGATGAACTGGAATTCCACAGGCAGCTCCAAAATCAGATTGATGAAAACAACAGGAAGCTTGGAAGAAGATCCAGATCTTCAAGAAACTAGAAAAATCTGCTCAGGCTAGAGGAGCATCTTGAAATGACTGTGAGCCAAACTTTGTACATTTTGATTATTTGAAGCACTTTCAATATTATCTGCTTATCTTTAAAGTTGTATGTTTAGGATGTTTTGTTATCATCAAGGATCTCTTAATTTATGGCTACAATTCCAGTAGACATAAATTGGGGGAGATTGTTGTGAATATGTGTATTAGTTTGATGATAAGTTAAGCAAAACACTTAAGTAGAAATCTAGTGTTTGTAGCCTCAACGGATAAGACCATCTTGGCTATCCGTTGAAGGAGTAGCTTTACTTAGCAATAAGTTTAGTATTGTAGCACATTTCACTCTCTGGTTTCAAGCTGTAATTCTTAGATGTTGTTAGGAAATAATCAGTCATGTTGACTACTAATGGAGGTACAAATAGGAGGGCTAATTGTAAATATTTCATGCCTTGTAATTTTGTATAAGTGAAGAAGTGTCAACGGATATTGAAGACCTTCAACGGATAAGAAACAAAGCTTCAACGGATAAATGCTTCAACGGATAATATCCATCAACGGATAAATGCTTCAACGGATAATATCCATCAACGGATAAATGTTTCAACGGATAATATCCATCAACGGATAAATGCTTCAACGGATAATATCCATCAACGGATAAATGCTTCAACGGATAATATCCATCAACGGATAAGTGCTTCAACGGATAAAGACTTAAACTGATAATGCATCAACGGATAAAGCTTCAACGGATAAAGCCTCAACGGATAAGGCATCAATGGATGAAAGCTTCAACGGATGCTTAGTTCATTAGCAGTTGATAGTGACAATTCACAAGCTGACAGAGGCACATGGGTTGACAGAGACATACTGGAATGTGGAAGCCTCTAGGAGGAATTAAGAAAATGCAGCATTTCCATTCTGATGCAAACAAGGAAGTATTCAAAGATTTACAGATTATCCTAGATTGCATTGGATAGAGAAATGAAGAAGAAACATGTGAAGAATCTTTTCAATTGTATTTTACAGTTTGTCTTCACTTGTAAACTTGGTGATATATAAACCAAGTAGCAGCTAGTAATTAGATATGAATTTTCCTGAGCTGTTTAGAAATATCAAAAGAGAAAATCATCTAGTTTGTACTAGGAAGCAGCTGTGATTTAATTCTTTGGATCACAGATTTTCTGAAATAACACATCTCTGATGGAACAACAAATCCACCAGAAAAGTTTTTAAGTCCTTTGTGTTCATTACATTTATGTTTGAATATATATCTGTCTGCATCAGCTTCAAGCAATTTACACACATTTGATCACTCAAACACTTAGCCTTAGAAACTGCTCAAAACTTGAAAAAGTTTTGAGATTTTCATTCAACCCCCCTTCTCTAAATCTCATTGTTAGTCCACTGGGAATAACAATTGGTATCAGAGCAAGCTCTTAACATACAAAGAGTTTAAAGATCTATTCTGCTAACATCATGAGTGCACAGAAGAATCCTCCTGCTACCATCACGAGTAGGAAGGATATTGGTGTAAAGATCCCAGTCCTGGAAAAAGATAATTATCATCACTGGAAAGTGAAGATGCATTTACATCTTCTTTCTCAAGATGAAAGCTACATCAACTGTATTGAAAATGGTCCTCACATCCCTCACAAAGTAGCCACAGCTGCTACTGCAACAGTTGCTGTTGGACAGTCCATTCCCAAGCCAAAAGCAGAATGGACTATTGAAGACATGGAAGAAATCCGCAAGGATAAGAGAGCTATGAACATTTTATTTAATGACTTAGATCAAGATATGTTTGACAATGTCATCAATAGCCAAACTGCAAAGGAAGTTTGGGATACTGTACAAATCATCTGTGAAGGTACTGAGCAGGTCAGAGAGAACAAGATGCAGCTTCTTATTCAACAGTATGAATACTTTCACTTTGAAGAAGGTGAATCATTAAATGATACCTTTAAAAGGTTTTAGAAACTGTTGAATGGATTGAAGTTGTATGGTAGAGTGTACCAAGTCAAGGATTCCAACTTAAAATTTCTTAGGTCTCTGCCAAAGGAATCGAAGCCCATGACTGTCTCTTTGAGAAATTCTCAAGATTATAAGAACTTCACACTTGAAAGACTATATGGAATTCTGAAGACTTATGAACTTGAAATGGAGCAGGATGAGCTGTTGGAAAATGGAAAGAGAAAAGGAGGAACAGTTGCTCTTGTAGCTGACAGTGAGAAGATGGAAGCCAGGAATGAGGAGAAGACAATGCCAAGTCTCAAAATTGGCACAAGCAAATCAGAATCAAGCAAGGGTAAAGAGCAAGTTGCTGAGGATGAAGACAATTCCAGTCAGGATGAATCTGATGATATTGAAGAACATTTGGCCTTTCTGTCCAGGAGGTTTGCAAAAATGAAGTTCAGGAAAAACACAAAGTTCACTAAGCCAAACAAAAACATGGTGGACAAATCAAAGTTCAAATGTTACAACTGTGGCATTAGTGGACACTTTGCAAGTGAGTGTAGGAAGCCAAATTCTGAGAAAAAGAAATTTGAGCAAGTTGATTACAAAAAGAAGTATTTTGATTTGCTCAAACAAAAGGAAAGAGCTTTTCTCACTCAAGATGATTGGGCAGCAGATGGGGTAAATGAAGATGATGATGTGGAATATGTCAACCTAGCCCTGATGGCTAATTCTGATGAAAATGAAACTAGTTCATCAAGCAACCAGGTAATTACTACTGATCTCTCTCAGCTTTCTAAACATGAATGCAATGAAGCCATAAATGATATGACCAATGAATTATATCATTTGCGTGTTTCCCTTAAATCACTATCAAAAGAAAACACTAAGATCAAGGAGAATAATGTGTTTTTAAGTGATAGGAATGTTGTGTTAGAGGATCAGGTAATTGAGCTTGAAAAGATAAAACTTAAATGCTTGACTGGTGAGAGTGAACTAGCAGAAGCTGTTAAGAAAGTAGAAATTCTTTCTACACAGTTAGAAAGTGAGCAAGAGGTAATCAAGGCCTGGAAAACATCTAGGGATGTTAGTGTTCAGATTGCAAAGGTTCAGGGAATTGAATCATTCTGTGAGGATGCCTGGAAGAAAAACAAAAAGGAGTTAGAATTAATTGATGGATTGTCAATGGATGTGGAATCAACGGATGATGAAAGTTATCCGTTGAAGGAAGAAAAGTAGCATACGTTGAAGGCTCATCAATTAAAACAGGCAAGTTCTTTTAAAAATAAAAGTCTCAATGTTATGGATTAAAACTACTATATATAATTGCTGTATTTAATACTAAGGAACGTGAGCTTCGAGGCTCGATTTGACTGCTCTTGTGTTTCGTGACTCAATCTGCCTTAACAAGATGCCTACGTACCTTGCTGATTGCCAAGGATCAAGTCAAAAAACGTAGTTCTGATTGGTGGGGGTGAGACCCCTTATATAGATGTGGGAGTCCTAGAATTGGACTTGGTATAGGAGACTTGGTGGATAAGCCTCTGAATTAGGATAGACTTAGGAGTCCTAGGAAGTAGGAAGCTGATTCCTTATCCTTTTAGGTCCCCTTGAGGCTAATCTCTAAGGACTTATATCCTCATCGGGACTCTTTTCAACATCTGATTTCTCCCTTATTAATTAATTACGAAATTAATTAATAATCAGGGCTTTTTGGGCCTTTTTTTATTCCACCAGGCCTGATCTGGTCCGTCAGGCTTAACCTTTCTGGTCTGAATATTATACATCTTATTATTGGGTCCAGCAGCCCATTATTAATAAAATCAGGATTTATTTATCCCTATCATTTGCCCCCCAACTTTTGGGAAACATTGATTAGGTTTCACAGAAGTTAAGTCTATTCATTCCCTTACAGGGTTTCGTTCTTGCGTAAAGTGTGGAGCGACCTACACGTTTACAACGAGTTTTTCCTTTATTTCCGGGATTTTTTCCCTAATTTCTGGATTTTTCCCTAATTTTTCTGGGATTTTTCCTCATTTTCTGGAATTTTCCCTAATTTTTCTGGGATTTTTCCTTATTTTCTGGAATTTTCCCTAATTTTTCTGGGATTTTTCCTCATTTTCTGGAATTTTCCCTAATTTTTCTGGGATTTTTCCTTATTTTCTGGAATTTTCCCTAATTTTTCTGGGATTTTCAAATTTCCAGCCCTTTTTTCGACCAGGATCCTAGTCGAAATTTCGACCTGGATCCTAGTCGAAAATAAGGGTCAGCCTTATCATCCTGGTCGAAGGATTTCGACTAGGATCCACGACCTGGATTTCGACCAGGATCCTAGTCGAAATTTCGACCTGGATCTAGGTCGTCAATTCCCCACTTTTAGTTTCTGATTTTGAGCCCTTCGACTAGGATTTCGACCAGGATCCTAGTCGAAATTTCGACCTGGATCCTGGTCGAAAATTCTTTGGTTTTCTTGATTCCTGGTCGAAGAATTTCGACTAGGATTCACGACCTGGATTTCGACCAGGATCCTAGTCGAAATTCGACCTGGATTTTTAATCCTTATTTCTGTAAAATGCTTGTCTAATTCGACCTCATTCCTAGTCGAAATTTCGACCTCAATTCAGTTCTATTTTTTCCGCTTTTTTCGTGAATCTAGTTGAAAAATTTCGAGCAGGGATCACGACCTGGATTTCGACCTGAATCCTGGTCTTTTTTCTCCGTTATTTTCGGGTGTCTGCTCGAAAGTTTTTGGGCAGGATTCACGACCTGGATTTCGACCTGAATCCTGGTCTTTTTTCTCCGTTATTTTCGGGTGTCTGCTCGAAAGTTTTTGAGCAGGATTCACGACCTGGATTTCGACCTGAATCCTGGTCTTAAATCTTTTTATTTGGGCCTTACATTTTTTAAGGCTAAAACTGAATTTTCCAAATCCTAATTGGATTTGGGCCTGGATTTCTCTATTGGGCTTTATCAAATATTACTGGGCCTCTTTATTGGGCTTTATCAAATATTACTGGGCCTCTTTATTGGGTTTTATCAAATATTACTGGAAGATGCTTTTTCCTGGGCTTTTTCTCATGGGCCTTTGTTCTTAATGGGCTTTTTGTCCCTTCAACTTCTTTTTCCTCCTATATAAAGGAATGAGGAAAGGTCACTACTCCTCACTTCCTCATTTCTTTGTTTTCTTCTTCATTCTCCTGCTAAGATTCTCAGAGCAATAACAGCAAGTCGGAGCTCAAAGCCTTTCTCAGGAGTGCTTTTTCAGGTAAGATTTCTCCCTTTGTTTTTTGTGTTCATTTTTCCATTGTGTGCCATTTTAAGACAGCCTATTTACGTGCCTCCTACCTTTTTTCAGATGGCTGACAAAAGAATGACTCGTTTGGCCAAGATGAACGTGGCTAGAAAGTCCAATGATTTTCCTATTCGATCGAGGTATACTTCCTTAATCGACATGATCAACACTCGAGGGGACGAGTATCCGTCTGATGCGCATCTGGACGCACACGATCATATCAGCGCCTTACGGGATCCCAAGGAGCTGGAAAAGTTGAGCGGCTGCTTCAAAATCAAAGAACCTTTTAAGCTGGTTCTTGCAGGTCCGGCCGACAGGGCCTGTCAGTGGAAGAAGGACGCGCTATGCGTCTATAGGGATACTCTAAGGGCAGGTATTAGACTCCCTTTTCATCCATTCATTCCTTTACTTTTGGCTGATGTAGGCATCAGCCCTTGCCAGCTTCCCCCCAACTCCTGGAGGTTGATCCTATGCTATCTGTCGCAATGCGCCAAGCACAGCATCCCCACATCTGTTGCTGTTTTCAGGAAGATTTTCCAGTTCAAGAACAGCCCCGATAAAAGTCCGGGTTGGGTTTCTATCAACCAACGCCCCACTATCCCCCATATTGTGAATGGGAAATCCATCCCTGACAACAATTTGGGGTGGAAGAAGGATTTTTTGTTTATAGTTTGGGAGGGTGGAGACTGGGGTTCCCTATTTCGATCTTCTTTTGGGATTGCCGTGGATGGGAGCCCAAATGACATAGCTTTGTCTGAGGAGGAGGCTAGAGGTTTCAACCTCCTGACGCAAGACAACGGCACCTCTCATTCTTGGGATCTTATCCGGGAGACTGTCCTGGTTGAACGCGGCCTCTCGCCCGTTCATAAGAAAAGTAAGTTCCTACCTTCATCTACTTTATTTCCTGCATTTTTATTCCATTAGTTTTCAACTGACTTTGCTTGCCGCAGTGGCTGAGAAGATTGAGGAGGCTACGAAGCCAAAGGACCTGGAAACGACCAGGATGAAAAGGGCTGGGAAGATTTTCAAAGATCCTAGGCTTGGTGATCGCTTCCCTGAGTTCCTCCTTCAGGCTATGGAGCCAAATGAGGAAGGTCCCAGCCAGGTTTTGCGCACCAAGCAGAGGCCAGGGGCCTATTTTCAACCTGCCTGGGGGATCCGGGGCAAGGACTCAATATTGGGCAGCACAGCCCTGTCCAAGGAATGGTCCAAACATTCCATCTCTCCGGTGGACTATCAAGACTTTGTCCTCCAACAGGACTTAGAGGGGAACGAGCTTTTTGGAGCCCAAGCCCTGGCGACAGTACGCACTTTACTTATGCCTTTTACACTTTTCTTTTCATGCTTCTTTTCTAAAGTTTTGCTATTTCTCTTGCAGGCTAACGCCCATTTTCAAGGGGCAATTCACCAAGCTAAGGCTTGGAAGGTTGGCCTGGAAGATGCCAACAAGAAGTTGGAGGAGGCCAACCAAAAGATTGAGGCCCTTGAAGCTCAATTGGCTTCTTCCACTTCTGACCTGGAGACGGCCCGGGCTGAAAACGTAATCTTGAAGGCGCAGAAGGACAAAGCCTTTGACGGCTGGATGGATACCCAAGAATTCAAAGACCTGATGGTGGAGCATGACGCCCTTCTTCACCCAGTCAGCTACAAGGAGGGTTGGGACGCTGCTGTGGAGGCTATCCAGGATGAGTTTCCCGAGATCCTTGAGCAGTCGCCCTTTCCCTGCCCTGTGCGGGTTCCAGAGCTTGGGGGCGTTACTGAGAAGCTTGCTGGCATGATCAGGGATGGAGAAGAGGAAGATTCTTCTGAGGAGGAACTCGAGCCTGCTACTAAGAAGGCAAGGGTGGAAGAACCTTCAAAAGTAGTGCCTCAACAGCCATCATCTCCTGCAGAGGGAACTTCCACAGGGACTTCGGAGGGTTCGACTGAGACTTCTGAAGAGACGACTGAAACTTCCGAGGAGTCGTCGGATAGTGGTTCTGAAGAATCTTAACCTTCCAAGGCCTAATTTTTTTGTACATCTTCCTTATGAACTTTATTTTTATCAGAAGTTGTTACCCTTTGGGGTTAAATTTTGTATGTTGCTCCTTCGGCCTCTTATCATTATAGTCTTAATGTGTGTTTAAACATCCTTTAGATAGAAATAACTTAAAACTCTTTAACATGAAGTCTGGTTTTTCAAAACCTTACATAGCATGGGTTCGACCCTAATCAATAATAACTTGACAATGTAAATTCTACTGGAATATAAAATCCTACGCAAGCAAAGCTTCCAGGTGCTTTTAAACCTACTTGCCATAATGACAAGTGAGAATCGTACTTCGCCTATCTTACACGTAGTAAACCTTCAGGTTTTGTGCGTGCCAGGTCCTCGGGACTTCAAAACCATCCACAGTCTCGAGCTTGTAGGTTCCTCTACCCTGAACACTCTTGACTCTGTACGGCCCTTCCCAATTTGGGGCAAGCTTCCCTTTTTGTCCTACACCAGATGCTTCTATCTTCCTCAAGACTAGATCGCCTTGTTTAAAAAACCTTTCTTTAACCCTTAGGTTGTAGTAGAATGAAGCTTTTTTCTGATATTCTACTATCTTTGCATGTGCTTTATCTCGCACTTCATCGATTAAATCCAGGGCTAGCTTCTGCCCTTCCTCATTTTCTTTCTCATCAAAAGCCTGAATCCTTGGAGAAGAATGTGATATCTCCACGGGAACTACTGCTTCTGCCCCATATGCCAACATGAAAGGGGTCGCACCTGTCGTGACTCTACAGGTAGTCCTATATGCCCATAATATGGGAAGTATCTCATCCACCCAATTATTTCTTGACTTCTCGATCCTCTTCTTTAATCCGTCCAGAATTATTCGATTTGCAACTTCTGCTTGCCCATTAGCTTGTGGGTGAGCAACAGAGGTGAACCGTAACTCAATTTCATTTTCTTCACAGTACTTCTTGAATTCCTCATTATTGAATTGCGTTCCATTGTCAGTGACGAGGATACGGGGAATTCCATATCGGCACATAATATTTTCCCACAGGAATTGTGCAACCTGCTTAGTTGTGATTTTGGCCAAAGGTTTGGCTTCGATCCACTTGGTGAAATAATCAATGGCTACAATCAGAAACTTCCTTTGTGCTGTGGCCATAGGAAAAGGCCCTAGAATATCCATCCCCCACATAGCAAAGGGAATAGGTGAGTTGATGGAGGTCAGCATCTCGGGGGGTTGTCTGGCGACTGGTGCATGCTTCTGACAACGATCACACTTCTTTACATATTCTTTGGCATCAGCCATCATTTCTGGCCAATAGAAGCCTAAACGAGTTATCTTATGAGCCAAGGCCCTGCCCCCCAAGTGTTGCCCACAAATGCCTTCATGCACTTCCTCAAGAGCCAAGCGTGCCTCACCGGGCCTGAGACACCTCAAGTAAGGAACCACGAAAGATCTTTTATATAGAATCCCATCTATCAAAGAGTACCTTAGTGCTCGAACAGTTAACTTCCGTGCCTCAATTGTATCGCTTGGCAACCAACCGGTCTGAATGTGAGCCTTGATGGGATCAATCCATGACGTCCCCAAGCCTACGGGAGCCACAAGTTTAACATCTATACTTCGTGTCTTCAAAACACGGAAGTACACACTTCCTGAACTTTCTTCAATCTCAGATGAAGCAAACTTTGATAGCGCATCTGCTTTAGCATTTTCTTCCCTTGGAATGTGTTCAACATGGCATTCATTAAATTGGGTCATCACAGCCCTTACTAGGCGAACATACTTTGCCATCGTATCATCCCTTGCTTCAAATTCTCCCTTTACCTGGGATATGATCAACTTCGAGTCTCCACGGACCTTTAAGTTTTTGACTCTAAGTGTCCCAGCTAGACCAAGGCCAGCAATCAGGGCTTCATACTCTGCCTCATTGTTTGTGGTTGGGAAGTCTAGCTTCATGGCATACTCAATTAAGAATCCATCAGGGCTTTGCAAAACCAACCCTGCTCCACTGGAATTTGTTTTTGATGCTCCATCAAAATAGAGAACCCAATATTCTTTCTCCTTGTCCCCATGGTCGACTCCCTTGTCTTGAGGTGTGGTATCTTCCTGCCCCCCGACTTCTTGGTTGGGTATGGTACATTCCACCACGAAGTCAGCTAGTGCCTGGGCTTTTATGGCCATACGTGGCTTATACTTGAGATCAAACTCTCCCAACTCTATTGCCCACTTAATTAGTCTCCCACTTGCCTTGGGACTGTGAATGATATTTCTCAGTGGCTGATTTGTTAGCACTTCAATTTGGTGAGCTTGAAAATAAGGACGTAGCTTTCTTGAAGCCATTACCAAGGCTAAAGCGAATTTCTCAATGGCTGAATAATTCAACTCAGCACCATGCAAAATTTTGCTGACATAGTATACGGGTTTCTGGACTTTCAGTTCCTCCTTAACCAACACCGCGCTCAAGGCGCTTTCTGAAACAGCCAAGTACAAGAATAAAACTTCACCCAGAACTGGCTTGGCCAACAACGGGGCCTGGCCCATATACTTCTTTAACTCTTCAAATGCCTTCTGATTTTCCTCACTCCATACAAAGTCTTTAATGTTCTTTAATGACTTGAAGAATGACAAGCACTTGTCTCCTGACTTGGAGATGAATCGTCCTAGCGCAGCAACCCTTCCTGTGAGTTTCTGAACATCCTTGACAGTTTTTGGGGGTTCCATGTCCAGGATTGCCTTTATTTTATCGGGGTTAGCCTCAATTCCCCTCTTTGAGACCATCAACCCCAAGAATTTTCCAGATCCTACTCCGAAAGCACACTTCGTGGGATTCAACATCATCTTGTGGTACCTCAGGACCTCAAAAGCTTCCCTCAAATGGGTTATATGATCAGTCTTTACTAGACTTTTGACTAGCATGTCATCAACATAGACTTCCATAGTCTTCCCAATAAGATCCTTAAAAATTTTATTCACCAACCTTTGATAGGTGGCTCCTGCATTCTTGAGACCAAACGCCATAACAAGATAACAATAAACACCAAAGTCAGTGATAAATGATACCTTTGGAATGTCATCCTTATGCATTTTGATCTGGTTGTATCCACTAAATCCATCCATGAAACTCAGCATCTCATGTCCAGCGGTGGCATCAATCAAAGTATCAATTCTAGGCAGCGGAAAACAGTCTTTGGGACATGCATCATTCAGATCGGTGAAGTCTATACACATCCTCCACTTTCCATTAGCCTTCTTCACCATGACAGGGTTTGCTAACCACTCCGGAAATTGAATCTCCTCAATGAAACCAGCCTCTAAGAGCTTTTCCACTTCCTGCTTTATAGCCTCTTGTCTTTCCGGGGCAAAATTTCTTTTCTTTTGTTTCACTGTCTTCCGGCTTGGATCCACGTTTAACTTGTGGGTAATTAACCCCGGGTCTATGCCTGGCATATCAGCTGCTGACCATGCAAACACATCACTATTTTCTTGCAAAAATTTCACTAACTTCCCTCTAAGGGGCTCCTCTAATGTAGCTCCAATGAAAGTCATCCTCTCAGGATTCTTGGGATCTAAAGGAACCGAAACCAATTCTTCTGCTGGCCTTCCTCTATTCTCATCATTTTCTCGAACATCCATATCTTCAATAGGAAGAACCTGCCCCCCGACTCCATCTGCCCTCAAAGAGGCCACATAACAGCTTCTAGCCATTTTTTGATCTCCCCTCTCTTCTCCAATCCCGTTTCGGGTGGGAAACTTCATGACTGAATGGTAGGAAGAGGGGACTGCCTTGAAGGCATGTATCCCTGTTCTCCCCATGATAGCATTATAAGTTGAACTAGCCTTTACCACCACAAAATCCAGCATCTGCGTTGCTTGCCTTGGCTCCGTACCTATGGTGGTTGGTAATTTAATTATCCCTTCCACAGGACATTCTACTCCAGCAAATCCATATATCGGCATGTCGGTTGGTGTCAACTGGGAGTCGTTATACCCCATCCTTAGAAAGGTGTCGTGGAGCAAGATATCCACAGAAGCACCATTATCCACAAGGACCCTCTTAACCGGGCTATTTCCTATTATCGGCGTTATGACCAGCGGGTCGTCATGGGGAAACTTCACACCCTCTAGGTCGGAATCATCAAAAGCCAATGTTACTTCTGTCCTGGCCCTCTTCGGGGCTTCTCCAACAATATGCATAACTTCTCTAGTATATGCCTTTCTGGAATTTTTGGATAATCCAGCAGCAGTTGGACCTCCAAAGATCGTGTTTATCACAGGCCCTCGAGGTCTCGGCCCTCCATAAATGGTGTTTATAACTGGTCCTCTAGGTTGGGGATTCCGCCCCTGATCATCTTGGTCCCTCCTACGATCTTCAAAGTTCTTCCTTCCATTATTGTTTCTGTCTCCTCCATCTCCAGTATACTTGTTCAGCCTTCCTTTTCGAATCAAAAACTCAATTTCATCTTTCAACTGCCTACACTCATCGGTGTCATGACCAACATCTTTGTGAAACCTGCAATACTTGCCCTTATCTAGCTTGGCGGGATCAGCCTTCAAGGGCTTAGGCCAGCGAATATCTCTGTCTTTCTCAATTTCCATCAAAATCTGACTTCTGGGGGCATTCAGCTTAGCGTATTCAGTGAACTTTTGCCCAGGTCCTCCCTTCTTGGGGGTTGAATCAGGGTTTTGTTCAGTTCTAGGATACTTATCCTTAGCGATGTACTCCAAATCAGTTTTTCGTTTCTTGCCTCCAGTGGGCTCATTACTTACTACGGTCTTCCTCATACTCTCTTCAACCTTGATATACTTCCCTGCCCTCTCTTGGAGCTGCAACATGCTCTCAGGGGGTCGTTTGGCCAAAGACATCTTGAAAAACTCATCCCTAGTTCCTTGTTGCAGCGCTATCATGGCTACCTTATCATCAAGGTCTGGGACTTTTAAAGCCTCCTTTGTAAAACGATTTAGGTAATCTCTTAAGGATTCTTTAGCTCCCTGCACAAGACTCATAAGAGATGCTGAACTTTTCTCATGGACTCTTCCACTGATGAATTGCTTAATAAAAGCCTGACTTAATTCTCTGAATGATCCAATAGAATTTGGGGGTAGGCGACTGTACCATCTTTGAGCCATACCCGACAGGGTTTGAGGGAAGGCCCGACATTTTATAGCATCATTCACGGGTTGCAGCAGCAGTGCATTAGAGAATGTCCTAACATGATTAGCGGGGTCTCCCGTGCCATCATAGGCTTTGATAGTGGGCATCTTAAATTTTCTTGAGATATGGGCATTCATTATCTCTTCTGTGAAGGGTGGAGTTGGATCATCAGGATCTCCAAGGGGAAGGAGATTGCTTGGATCAGTTCTTGGGACAACAGCCCTTCTTCTTACCGGACCATCCAGGTCTATGATAGGAGGAGGATTTCTCCCCCTAGGAGGTATGTGGGATCTGGTGGCTTGGTAAGCCTCCAAATCACGCCTCAGCCTTTGGATTTCAGCCTCATGAGCCCTGATCTTTTCCTGCACTTCTTGGGGATTCGCCCCTGGGGTGCTTTGGGGGCGTTGCCTTCCATCGGCCATTGGCTCTTTTCCAGGACGCCTCCTTCTCGGGGCCACTTCATCATCCGAAGATTCGGAGTCTCTCTCAGTGTATGGACCAGAAAATTCCCGATCCTCAGGGATAGGATCCAAACCTCGTATATAGGGGGGCGACCGCCCTCGTGCTTCGCTTCGCCCAGCATATCCACTTCCTCCAACCTCAGGGTGAAGGGGCATCCCATAAGGGGGGTTAGTAGTAACAATAGTTGAGTATTCATACCCGACGGGTCGAGAATTCACAGGTATATGTATTTGTTGAACTTGAGGATTCGTACCTTGAACAGTCGGGGGAGTTGTCCCTTGTGGCTGAGGATGAGTTGCCCCTGTCTGGGCTTCCCCCTGAGTAGATGCATAAGTTGAATGGGGAGGAACCTCCACGGTTGATGAAATCACCTGGGTTGTCCCTGATGGTGTTCCCTCCTCCAGAGTGCTGGTTGTTCTCCGTGTTCTCGCCATGGTTGTTGTTGCGTATTTCCCACAGACGGCGCCAAATGTTATGGATTAAAACTACTATATATAATTGCTGTATTTAATACTAAGGAACGTGAGCTTCGAGGCTCGATTTGACTGCTCTTGTGTTTCGTGACTCAATCTGCCTTAACAAGATGCCTACGTACCTTGCTGATTGCCAAGGATCAAGTCAAAAAACGTAGTTCTGATTGGTGGGGGTGAGACCCCTTATATAGATGTGGGAGTCCTAGAATTGGACTTGGTATAGGAGACTTGGTGGATAAGCCTCTGAATTAGGATAGACTTAGGAGTCCTAGGAAGTAGGAAGCTGATTCCTTATCCTTTTAGGTCCCCTTGAGGCTAATCTCTAAGGACTTATATCCTCATCGGGACTCTTTTCAACATCTGATTTCTCCCTTATTAATTAATTACGAAATTAATTAATAATCAGGGCTTTTTGGGCCTTTTTTTATTCCACCAGGCCTGATCTGGTCCGTCAGGCTTAACCTTTCTGGTCTGAATATTATACATCTTATTATTGGGTCCAGCAGCCCATTATTAATAAAATCAGGATTTATTTATCCCTATCACTCAATAAAAAGAATGATTCAACTCTCAAGAACTTTGTCAAAGAAGGAGCTAGCACATCCAGAGATGTCAGTAAGGTGAATATAGGACACATGACTTTAGATCAGCTAAAAGATAGGCTTAAGTTGGTAGAGGATAAGAAGGAAACTAAAAGAAAATCTAAAAGAAATGGGAAGGTAGGGATTAATAAACATAACAATTACACACCTGATAGGTATGCTCCTAGAAAAAGCTGTGTGCATTGTAAAAGTGTTAATCACCTATCTGATATTTGCAAATCTGTTAAAAATGCTCCCATGCCTTCAAATCCCTCCATGCCTAACATGTCTATGTCACCTCTGCATGCTATGCCTGTTATGTCTCACCAGAATCCCCATGCACATTTTGCAAACATGCCATATATTAACAATCCTTATTTTACTGCATTTAGTATGCCTCAAATGCCATACAATATGCCTATATGGAATAACATGTTTGCACAACCTATGCCTTATCAAATTCAATCAAATGTGTTAAATGATTCTGTGACTAACCCTACACTTCAACCAACCACATCTGAGACCAAGGTTGACCCAAAGTTACCTAAGTCAAAAGATGCAGGAGGAATGAAGTCTAGGAAAAAGACTAACAAGGCTGGACCCAAGGAAACTTGGGTACCAAAATCAACTTGATTGATTTTTTTGTGTGCAGGGACAAAGAAGGAATCTATAGTACTTGGACAGTGGTTGTTCAAGACACATGACAGGAGATTTCACCCTGCTCACAGAGTTTAAGGAGAGAGCTGGCCCTAGCATAACCTTTGGAGATGACAGCAAAGGATTTACTATAGGATATGGCTTGATTTCAAAAGAAAATGTCATCATTGATGAAGTTGCATTGGTTGATGGTCTCAAACATAATTTATTGAGCATCAGTCAACTATGTGACAGAGGGAATACTGTTTCCTTCAATTCTGAAGCCTGTATTGTCACAAGTAAAAAGGACAATAAAGTGGTTCTAACTGGAGTTAGAAAAGGGAATGTGTACTTAGCTGATTTCAACTCTACAGATGCAGAATCCATTACTTGTCTTCTCAGCAAAGCAAGTCCAGTTGAAAGTTGGCTATGGAACAAGAAGCTGTCCCATTTGAATTTCAAGACAATGAATGATCTAGTCAAAAAGGACTTAGTTAGAGGAATGCCTCTAGTGGAATTCACAAGGGATGGACTGTGTGATGCTTGTCAGAAAGGAAAGCAAAAGAAAGTATCATTCAGTAAGAAGCTTGAATCTGCAATTGATGAACCACTACAACTTCTACACATGGATCTTTTTGGACCAGTCAATGTATTATCAATTTCAAGGAAAAGATACTGCCTAGTGATTGTAGATGATTTCTCAAAGTTTTTATGGGTTTATTTTCTTAGATCAAAGGATGAAGCTAGTGAAATCATCATCAATCATATCAAGCAAGTCAACAATCATCCTGATTTCAAAGTAAGGAATATTAGGAGTGACAATGGAACTGAGTTCAAGAATTCAACCATGAAGTTGTTCTGTGAAGAAAGTGGGATCATGCATGAGTTCTCAGCTCCAAGAACTCCACAATAAAATGGTGTGGTGGAAAGGAAGAACAGATCACTAATTGAAGCTGCAAGGACAATGCTTGAAGAGTCAAAACTCCCAACTTATTTTTGGGCTGAGGCTGTTAACTGTGCATGTTACACTCAGAATATTTCTCTAATCAATCAGGCAAAATGCATGACTCCCTATCAATTATTCAAGAGAAGAAAACCAACTTTAAACTTTCTACATGTCTTTGGTTGCAAATGCTACATCTTAAGGAATCAATCTGATCACAAAGGGAAGTTTGATGCAAAGGCTGATGAAGGAATATTTGTTGGTTATTCTGCTGAAAAATCATATAGGGTCTACAATCTAAGAACCAACATTGTCATGGAATCTGTACATGTTGTGTTTGATGATAAAAAGATTGATAGACTAACAGATGAGGGACATCATGAAGGACTCAAATTTGACAACATTGAGATATACTGTGATGATAGTGAAGATGAGAATGATAAAGAAGGCATCTCAAGAAGAATTCAGAATCTGCCTTTGGATAATGCACAGAATGCTGCATCCGTTGAAAGACAAAGTGCATCATCGGTTGAAGTTCATAATGAAGCATCCGTTGATCACAGTCTGTCAACGGATAATCAATTCACTTCATCAGTTGATAGAGCTCCCAATTCCTTTCAAAGGATCAGTAACTCAGGGGGAGTTTCAACAAATCAACATTCTATCTCACATCATGACAATACTGAGGCAACCTCATCTAGGGCTAATCTACCACCTCAAAGGAAATGGACCAAGAATCACCCTTTTGAACTGATCATTGGTGATGCTATATCAAAAGTACAAACTAGAAGGGCTACTCAAGATGAATGTCTGTATAGTAGCTTTCTATCACAGGAGGAACCTAAGCGAGTGGAAGAAGCTCTATTGGATCCAGATTGGATTTTAGCAATGCAAGAGGACCTAAACCAATTTGAGAGGAACAAAGTATGGAAGCTGGTACCCAAGCCAAAGAACAAGAGTTCTATTGACACAAAATGGGTATTCAGAAACAAGATGGATGAAAATGGCATTGTCATAAGGAATAAAGCCAGATTGGTTGCTAAAGGCTATTCCAACAAGAGGGAATAGATTTTGATGAAACATTTGCTCCAGTTGCCAGACTTGAAGCCATCAGAATCTTTCTAGCCTATGCAGCTAATGCCAATTTCAAAGTCTATTAGATGGATGTCAAGAGTGCAGTTCTAAATGGGGAATTGGAGGAAGAAGTTTATGTAAGCCAACCTCCAGGTTTTGAAGATCCAAATTTTCCAGACCATGTGTATTATCTGTTGAAAGCACTCTATGGACTAAAGCAAGCACCTAGAGCCTAGTATGAGACTTTGTCAAAGTTCCTTCTAGATAATCACTTCACAAGAGGTACTGTTGACAAAACTCTCTTCTTTAGAAATGTTAATGGCTCTAAGATACTTGTACAAATTTATGTAGATGATATTATATTTGGATCTATAGATGATAAGCTTTGTAAAAAGTTTGCTAAATTAATGCAAAGTAAATATGAAATGAGCATGATGGGAGAGCTAACTTACTTTCTTGGTTTACAAGTTAAACAAGTTAGTGGTGGAATTTTCATTAGTCAAACTAAATATATTTATGATCTTTTAAAGAAGTTTGACTTAATGGATTGTTCACCTGCAAAAACTCCCATGGCCACTGCCACTAAGCTTGAATTAAACAAGGCTGAAAAGTCTGTGGATATTACAAGTTATAGAGGCATGGTTGGCTCACTTTTATATTTAACTGCTAGTAGACCTGATATAATGTTTTCTACATGTCTATGTGCTAGATTTCAAGCTGACCCTAAAGAATCTCACTTAGTGGCTATTAAAAGAATTTTCAGATATCTCAAGGGGACTCCAAATCTAGGAATTTGGTACCCTAGAGAGTCTGGTTTTGATCTAATTGGCTACTCAGATGCAGATTATGCAGGTTGCAAAATAGACAGGAAAAGCACAACAAGCACCTGTCAATTTCTAGGGAACAAGCTTGTATCATGGTTCAGCAAGAAGCAGAATTCTGTTTCCACATCAATAGCTGAAGCTGAGTACATTGCTGCTGGTAGTTGCTGTGCACAGATACTATGGATGAGGAATCAACTATTTGACTATGGTCTGACTGTTGACAAAATTCCAATATTCTGTGACAACACAAGTGCCATTGCCATTACTGAAAATCCAGTGCAACACTCAAGAACCAAGCACATTGATATCAAGTACCACTTCATTAGGGAACATGTGATGAAAGGTACAGTGGAACTTCATTTTGTTCCAAGTGAAAAGCAGATTGCAGACATATTTACCAAACCACTTGATGAATCAACATTCACAAGATTAGTAAGTGAGTTAGGTATGCTTAATTATTCATAATCTATGTCATCTAAATAATCTGTCTTGGAGCCTGAAATGAATTTGCTGCAAGAACAAAGTTGGCTTTAATTAAGACTTATCCTATCAACGGATATTCTCTATCCGTTGAAAGCCAAAATTGTTCCATCAACGGATGTTCATTATCCGTTGAAAGACAAATACATTTCTGGTAATTTTATCCTTCAACGGATAAAATGGTGTTGTTCATCAACGGATAACTATTTCCCTTATCCGTTGAAGTGTCACGTCAGTTACTATAAGTGAGTCACAGCCGTTGATTCTTTTACTCAACCGTTGATACAGATATACAGTGTTGTATGTATTTGTATTTAAGGTAGTTTTCAGAATTTCTACAGTTTTATTTATTCTTGAACGGATGTAACTTACTTAAAATTACCATTCAATCATTTTATTTACGTTTTAATTCAAGAAAGTATAAAAGCCCAATTGAACTCTTATTCTCACTTTACGCTTTCTTGCAATTCTTATTCTCTTTCTCTCTAAATTCTCAAGTTTTTCTCTGCAACCTCTACTCACAACAATGGCACCAGTAGTCAAAATTATGTCTCAAACATGATTTATTTATGAAAAGAATAATTTCATAGCCTTGGTTGAAAAGAATGAAGCCCATTCTGATTATCACAAGATGATGGACTTCATCAAAAACTGCAAACTAAGCTATGCAATGCTGGAAGCCCCAACCATCTACTGTGAGGTGATTGAGGAGATTTGGACAACTGCAGAGTTCAACTCCACAGATATGACTATTGCCTTCTCTCTCAAAGGTAAGGACTATTGCATTAATTGTGATGATATACAATCTTGCTTTAAGTTGCTTGAGAATAATGCCATGACACCACACACTGATAAAGATGTCTCTGCTATGCTAGATTCCATAGGCTATGCTTTTGATTCTGCTAGTTTAGGTAGTATTAGAAGGAAAGGCCTTAGGAAAGAATGGAGTTTTCTTGGAGATGCCTTTATTAAGGTTTTCTCTGGGAAGATTAGTAATTTTGATGCTATCACTTCATCTCTTGTTAATATGCTCTATATGCTAGTTTCTGATAGGTACTTTAATTTTAGCAACTGTGTTATGCTAGAATTAGGTTCCAGATTAGGTAACAAAGCTAATAGACCACATAACATCTACTATGCTAGATTCTTTATGTTATTGGCTAACCATGTTACTGAAGGTTTGATTATATCCAATGAGAATAATAAACTCAAATGCTGGGCACAAGAGAAAAGGGTCCTTGCAGACCTTTTGAGAATGAACCTCAACAGCCAGGTGCCATTGGTATACTTGCCAATCATGAATGCACCACAGGTAAGTGAGGTAAATACTTCTATAACTCCTACTATTTCCAACCCCAATGTTTCTTTGCCTTCTAGTGTGGCTATGGAACCTGTGTCTTTGTCCAAACAGGCTCCTACCAAAGCCACCAAATCTAAAGTTTCCAAAGTCAAGTCAAAGAAACCTACCTCTGTTGTTTCTCAAAAGAAAACAGTTGTAACAACTACCATAAACCCTGAAGGGAGTGAACAGGGTGTGAGTGGTGAGGGGAGGGGTGAACATCAAAAAGCCCCCCAGGATAAGGTGGGAAAGGTGAGTAGTACCCAAACCAGCCAAGCCACAGTCTCTCAAAAGACTGTGGTGGTTCAAAAGGAGTCCAGCATATCCCTAGTTGCATCCTCCCAAAAGGATGTAACTATTGAAAATAGTCCCCAACCAGGGACACAGAACAAAAGAGGGAGGGACACTGAAGCCACAAATTCACCATTTAAAGCCTTTTCAAGGAAGAAGAAGGCCAAAACCCTAGTTTCCACACAAGGGACACACACAGCACAGATACATCCACCAGTATATGTGCCTTCTCAAATTCAGCTTGATGTGATTCCAGCAAATGTTGAATCACAGCCCCATTCTCTCAATATAGAAACACACCATTCATCAAACTCTTCAACACCCTCTCTGGATATGGATATGATATTCACATCAATTCCTGATTCTCCCTCATTAAAACTCAGGGAGGAGCCCCACTCAAAACCTGATGATCATCATCTTTTAGATGATTTGTTGGATCATCAGCCAATTCTTTCAGATGTAGTTGAAGAATCTATGTTACCTCACTTAAAATCAATCCACACAGATTCAACAATTATGTCACTTTCTATATCTACATCTTTTCCTTCCTCAACAGATATCTCTCATCCGTTGACAAGTTGTTGTTCTTCAACGGATAAGCTTAACAGCAGTTATCCGTTGATACCATCAGTTTCTACTTCAACAGATACTCCCTATCCGTTGATGGTCTCTACACACTTAACAGAAACAATTCCAACTGTAGAGGACATGGCAACTGTACAATCAATTTTAGGTTTGAGGGAAGGGAGTGATCTTTTGAGTGAGAGGCTGGGTTGCTCCCGGGAAAAAGGAGAGGTTGAGAGTCACCAAATGCATGCTATTTCTTCCAGCATGGCAAAAGTGAGTGAGAGGAGTGCCACCTTAGAAGGTGAAGGTGAGGGTGTGAGGGTGTGTGTGAGCCAGGGGGAGCCCCTGATGCAAGAACAGAGAGAACTTGAGAGAAAGGCAGGTACAGAAGCTATAAGGGTGGATCCAGCCATTGCTAGTGAGTTAATGAAAGTGGATGATACAGACAAGGGAAGACAATTTCAGCAACATTACAAAGCTTTCATTGATAACATTTCCTTGGATGCTGACACTTTTACTCACCCTGTTTCAACCTATCAATTATTGGCTGCACAGGGCAATGTGGAGGCAGAACAGACACTACACATTGTACACACTTCAGAATCTCTTCTCAGAGACAAAGCTGCTGTCAACAGGCTGCCTTCTCAAGCTGGTGAGCCATCTGAAGAATTTGGAGTAAATTCTAATGATGATGACTCTAATTCTTTGAATGAGAGCATGAACTTAGGGGGAGTAGCAGGCCCAAGTTCTGTTCCTGATCTTCCTGCATGGGCATGGGCAAAACCATCAACACCAGGAGAGTTTGGTGTCACTTTAGTCAGACAAGTCATGACAATTCAACAGGCCCTTCAGGAGACTCAGGATGCTGGTACCAAGGCAATTCTTCAAGCTCATCTGGAATCTCTGCATCTCTTGCAGTTGCAGCATTACCAGCAAAATCTAAGTATGGATGAGCTCAAGCTGGAAATTGCTGATCTGAAATCCTACAATGCTGAGAAATTGGATTCACTTATACCCTATGATACTATGCAAGATTTGTTGGGGAGACTGAGGAAAGCATCTGATGCTGACAAGAGGCTGGCCAGATTGGAAGATAGGGTTCAAATCATTGAAGACTCTATGGTCACCATTCTTCAGAATCAACAAACTCAAACAAATCTACTCATGCAGCTGGCACAAGCACAAGGCTTGACCCCTACCCTTGATGATAACAAAAAGGGGGAGAATAAAAGGGAAGGGGAAGGAGAGCCATCTACAACAGTTCAGATTTCTCAAGTGCTAGTTCCTGTCATCACATCTTCTCCAACTATTCAAGTCAAAGGAAAGCTAGATGGAACTGATCTAATCCAGATAGCAGCAGCTGAATTGCAAGTCAAAGAGCAAAGGAAGAAGATTGATGAAAAGATGCAACTAATATTTGGTTCTACAACTTCTCAATCACAATCTGTGAAGCATAGCATAAAAGTGGAATCAATTATTATGGAACTCAAGCCAGTAGGGAGGCATAAGGATGGAGAAACTTCTTCCAAAGATCTGCAACCTATGGTTCTCATGCCCAACAACAGATCCAATAAGGACTCTACAAAGAATCCTCTAAAAGAGGTGGATTTTCCTCTTCCAAAAGCTGATGAGGACAAGCTTTTAGGTAGAAGTATTGCATATCTCAAAGAGACCATGGATGAGGCTGTAAGGAGAAACATGGCTATTATCTTCAAAGAGGGAAAGAGCATATGTGTGATGCAAGGACATCCCAAATTCTCAATAGCCAAGAGGGAAGAAACCAAAAGGTTGAAGGAAGAAGCTAAACAGTTAAAGGCTGACAAAAGAGCACAAGCAAAGCTTGAAAAATAGCTAAAGTCAAGTCAGGCTGAAGAACAGAAAGAAATTGAAGACAAAGGTGAAGATGAAGCTATGGGGGACATGGTTGGTACTGAGATGGAGGAAAGAAGTAAGGAAGAATGGCAGAAAGGGAAAAGAAAGAAGGTCAATGCAAAGAGAAAGAAGGTAGATAAGACTGAAGAAACCCAATCAATATCCAAACCACTACCCTCTATTCCTGAACCAATTGTACCTGACCCCTTCATGAACATTCATGGTGAAACAATCATTCCCAAGGAGGAACCAATTGATTGGGATACCATCAAATTGCCCACCTTCCTAACCTCTTCTCCACCATCAAAGAAGCAGAAAAGAAGAATCAAATCAACACCCTCTAAAGCCTCAATCAAATTCACACAGAAGCCTAAGCCTAAACCTCAAACCTCTAAAGATGATTATGTTCACATCTGTGACATAAAAGAATTTTCAGACATTGAACTCTATCTGGATGAGCTGGAGGATGTAAGGGGAATAGCTGCCTACAGACAGCTACCAGAAAGACTAGTGTTCAAATACAAAGGAGCTGGGGAAAGAACATGGCCTCTTCACAGAATTCTGAATGAAGGCTACTCTACCTTGATTAGAGTTTACTCAGCCATACAAAAGGATTCTGGCTTTACCAGGATTGTCAAGACTGAGATTCTCAACAAGATTGCCAACATAAGGAAAACTTGGAGGGAGCCCAATGCCTTGCCTAGAACTTTACTCATTCAAGAAAGAGGAATTACAATTCACAAATCACCTCATTGGTTGATGGAGTTCAGAGACAACAAAGGAGTCAGAAGATTTTTCAGAATTGAAGATCAGCTAAAGATTGCCAGTAATGAAACTCTCAAGGATATGTAATCTAAGTTAGATATCAATGAAGAAGATGAAGCTGAATTCTACAGACAACTTCAACTTCAAATAGAGGAGAATGACAGGAGGCTAGGAAAGAAAACCAGGGATCAAAGGAAAAGAAAGTAATTTGCTCAGGCTAAAGGAGCACCCTTGGAAACAATGTAATTCTTCAATTCCATCTCAGCATATACATTTTTGTAGCACTTTTGAATTTCTGCTTTGTTACAGTTTATATATTTGTTAAGTGTTTTGTTATCATCAACCTAAACCCAAATTTATGCCTACAGTTCTAGTAGACATAAATAGGGGGAGATTGTTAGGAATATGTGTATTAGTTTGATGATAAGTTAAGCAAAACACTTAAGTAGAAATCTAGTGTTTGTAACCTCAACGGATAAGACCATCTTGGCTATCCGTTGAAGGAGTAGCTTTACTTAGCAATAAGTTTAGTATTGTAGCACATTTCACTCTCTGGTTTCAAGCTGTAATTCTTAGATGTTGTTAGGAAATAATCAGTCATGTTAACTACTAATGGATGTACAAATAGGAGGGCTAATTATAAATATTTCATGCCTTGTAATTTTGTATAAGTGAAGAAGTGTCAACGAATATTGAAGACCTTCAACGGATAAGAAACAAAGCTTCAACGGATGTCACTAATGCTTCAACGGATAATATCCATCAACGGATAAATGCTTCAACGGATAATATCCATCAACGGATAAATGCTTCAACGGATAATATCCATCAACGGATAAATGCTTCAACGGATAATATCCATCAACGGATAAGTGCTTCAACGGATAAAGACTTCAACTGATAATGCATCAACGGATAAAGCTTCAATAGATAAAGCCTCAACGGATAAGGCATCAACGGATGAAAGCTTCAACGGATGCTTAGTTCATTAGCAGTTGATAGTGACAATTCACAAGCTGACAGAGGCACATGGGTTGACAGAGACATACTGAAATGTGGAAGCCTCTAGGAGGAATCAAGAAAATGCAGCATTTCCATTCTGATGCAAACAAGGAAGTATTCAAAGATTTACAGATTATCCTAGATTGCATTGGATAGAGAAATGAAGAAGAAACATGTGAAGAATCTTTTCAATTGTATTTTACAGTTTGTCTTCACTTGTAAACTTGGTGATATATAAACCAAGTAGCAGCTAGTAATTAGATATGAATTTTCCTGAGCTGTTTAGAAATATCAAAAGAGAAAATCATCTAGTTTGTACTAGGAAGCAGCTGTGATTTAATTCTTTGGATCACAGATTTTCTGAAATAACACATCTCTGGTGGAACAACAAATCCACCAGAAGAGTTTTTAAGTCCTTTGTGTTCATTACATTTGTGTTTGAATATATATCTGTCTGCATCAACTTCAAGCAATTCACACACATTTGATCACTCAAACACTTAGCCTTAGAAACTGCTCAAAACTTGAAAGAGTTTTGAGATTTACATTCAATCCCCCTTCTGTAAATCTCATTGTTAGTCCACTGGGAATAACAGTTGTGTACTTGATAATTTCATAAACAAAACATCTAAGTAGATTTTACTTAGTGAAATAATGTAGCACTCGACGGATAAGAATTATAGTCCCGACGGATAACTCATTATAGTCCCGACGGATGTTAACTTATTATCCATCGAGTGAGTAGCTTATGTAATGATAAGTCTGTAGCACAGTTCTGTATACATCTTTGTATAGATTCTGCAGTAGCCTAGAAGTCATGTTGACTTTAACTAGATATGCAGAATAGGTTGATTAATTGTATATAAATGATGTCTTGTAATTCTGCATAAGTGAAATGAAGTTAAGTGCCAAAATAGCTACCGACGGATGATTAACAAAGCCATCGACGGATGATCAAATGACTATCAACGGATGTTTAATATAGCAGTTGACGGATGATCAATTAAGCCATCAACGGATGTTCAGAAAGTCGACGGATGATCATATATCCAACGGATATTCATAAAGTCCAACGGATGATCATATAAAGAATTCAAACAGTAGTTGAACAGTGAAAACTGAGCACAGCTGTCGAGATGTATACAAATCTACTGTGGAAGCCCATTGACTGGGTAAAAGAGGACGAAAAGCAGCAAAACTTAAGACTGATAGTTTCTATATTTATTTAGTCTTTTTGACTTTGTAATCTTGGTAATATATAAACCAAGAACCTAGCAAATAAAAAGAGAGAGCTGAGATACGAAAAATAGAGAAATCTTTGTAAGCAGAATCTTTAGCATTTCCCTGTATTCTCAGCAGTTCGATTTGTAAGCAGCTGTGAGCATCCTTGCACATAGAGTCTTCTCGATATATAATATATATCTCTGGTGGAATTGTTTAAATCCACCAGAAAGTTTTTAAAGACTCTTGTTTTTAATTACTTATGTTTTGATTCAATTAAGTTTCTATTCCGCATTGTGCTAATCAAAACACTTATATCTAAATTCGAGTTGAACATTTTTATTTCGAGAAAAAGGTTCAAGAATTCCATTCAACCCCCCTTCTGTAATTCTTGCTATATTGTTAAGGGACTAACAAGATGAGTTATTTAATAAAGACTAGAATTAACAAAAGATAAAGACATTTCAGTATGTTTAGAAATTTGCTCAAAGCCGGAGTTCAAGATCAAATTCCTATTCCTCTATATGAACTTATAATGCAATACTGATTGGCCATGACAATTAGAATTCAATACTATCTGGCCATGATATTTACAATTCATTATATTACCAACATACTTGGATACTGATTTTTTTAGACAGTCTTAGCAATAGCAGGTTATAATTCATGGATATTCAATAATATATATATATATATATATATATATATTATAAGTGTAAAATATAATATTTATTTATTAAGAATAGTAATCGGTTCGGTTCGATTTTTATCGGTTCGGTTGGAACGCATAACCGGAACCGTGCCATTTAAATCGGTTCTATTTTTTGTTTTTCGGTTTCGGTTTTGGATCGGTTTTATTCAGTTTAATTTTCTCCGGTTTCGATTCGGTTTCGGATTTAATTCGGTTTTTTGCTCAGCCCTAGGTCCAAATAAATCCATATGCAGTAATTATAACGGTTCTTCAATTGTTGAATCAAACTTCTTTTTGAATGATGCCTTGATCTACTTTCCTTTCTGACAGGCATCACACAATCCATCCTTTGAGAATTCCACTTGAGGAATGCCTCTTACCAAATCTTTTCTGACTAGTTTATTCATAGTCTTAAAGTTAAGATGGGACAACTTCTTGTGCCATGGCCAACTTTCATCTTGCCTTTCCTTGCTGAAGAGACAAGTGACAGATTCTGCATTTGATGAGTTAAAGTCAACTAGATACACATTTCCTTTCCTCACTCCAGTGAGAACCACTTTGTTGCTTTTCTTGTTGGTCATAACACAGGCTTCAGAGTTGAATGTTACTGAGTTGCCCTTATCACAAAGATGGCTGATACTCAATAAATGATGCTTGAGTCCATCCACTAGGGCAACTTCCTCAATGATGACATTGTCTTTAGAAATCAAGCCATATCCCACAATATAACCTTTCCTGTCATCTCCAAAAGTGATACTTGAGTCAACTCTCTCCTTGAACTCAATGAGCAGGGTAGAATCTGTAATATCCGGGATATATCGTGTAATTATTTTTGCTATTATACAATTATTATGTGTGTACAGTATCTATTCTGTGAGTTAATTGTTAAATGTTATATGTACTTGGATATTCAAAAATAATATTAATTGAGTATTTTAATTTTTATATGTCCTAAATAAAATATAGATAATTGTCATATCGTCCTAATTATTTTTATGTTGGGTTATGGATTTATAAGAATCATCTGAAATTTCTAAAATCTTTTTCCGAGTATTTAAAATCTATTTTATAAAAACGGGAACCAACCGACGTCATCCGTTGTTACGTTTTTAGAACCCGAAACTTTTCCGAGAACTCCTTCCTAATCTAATTGTAATATTCCGAGCATATTCCATGTTTCGACTTTTTCGATCCGGCGTACGGTTTGTCCTGCGCGGGTCCCGGCGCAACATTTTCGATACAATATTCTTTTTGGTAAATCAATAAAACTCGTATTTTCGAGAAACGGGAGCTTTTTATTAAACTATCACAATTATCACCTTGTAATATGTGTAACCAGGCGCTGAGACCAAGACCGCAGTACAAATTGTACTGATTTGGATAATTATCTCGAAAACCGATACCGTTTGGATCAGTTTTTACAAATAAATGTACCATTTTATATCCGGAATGATCCAACGGGATACTAATTTTCCGTAATTATAAATAGCCTTTTACCGTATTTTATTTCGTATCAAAATCATTTGCAGATAGTTAATTCTATAATTTTTAGAGAAAAACCCTAATTACATAAACTGTTCTAAGAATCAAACAGCAAAACGAAGGCGTTACCGATCTCTGTTTTCAAAGCTTGAGTAACCAAAACGAAGGATTTGAAGTGTTCTATCAGATTCTGAGCTTTGTTTCACTGCAGAACCAAAGGTTTATTTTCTGAAAATTTATTTATTTTCGAATTAAAATTATTAAAAATATGAATTTTTGTTCGGATGATTGTTTGTATGATTTGATGATTGCATGTTGTAGAGCTTGTTTTCCTGATGATTTTCATATGTCATACGTCTGATTTGGAGTTCAATAACATGTTCAAATTTGAGTTTGATTTTCGAATTTTAAAATTAGGGTTTATAACCCGTATGAATGTTCTTAATTGAAATTTGGGGGTTTCTTATTCTGTAATAGATTGATGTTGTGTTATAGTGGGTTGTGTTCTCTGTGAAATTTGAAATCTAGTCGTATAAGTTTCATGAATCAACGAGGTCTGTAAAAGAGGGAGTTAGGTTTTAAAGTTTTCGTCGAACTCGCCGGAAACCGGTGAGATTCTTGATCATTTTCCGGCTAATTCCGGGATGATTAGAATGAATTGATGGCATGGTTGTGTTCCTTGTGAAGTATAGATTAAATCTGGAGTTTGTGGTGGTGGGAGGAGGCCGGAGTTGAGTTCTCCGGCGAACCCGACTGTTTTCCGGCGAAGGGCTAAAAAATTGCAGTTTAGTACCCCAACTTTTGAAAACGATGAAGTTCAGTCCCTGAACTTTCCAGAGTTTGCAAAAGTTGGATTCATGTTTTAAAAATGTTTAAAAATCATATTTCCTATTTATTTTTATTATAAAAATTCATTTTTAATTTCCGAAAATTCTAAAAATTAGTATTTTAATTCCGAAAATTATTTTTAATTCAAAAATAAATCTGAATTAATTAGTTAATTAATTTCAATTAATTTTTAATTGAGTAATTGGTCAATTAATTCGAAAATTAATTGATTAATTGATTTAATTAATTATTAATTAATTTTAATTACTTATTTAATTAGATTTAATTATTTAGAAATGATTTAAAAATTTCGAAAAATAGTTTCGAGCTTTAAAATATTATTCTAAATTATTTTCAAGACTCGATAATTATTCTAAAATTATTTCGGAGCCAGAATTGGCCAACCGAACCCTGTTTATTACTCCAAAATTGATCCAACAACCCGTTTTAATTTCGAAAAATGTTTTAAAAATCATTTTAAGTAACCGAAAGCCTGTTTATGACCCGAGACTTCTTTATAAATGGGATGGCATTGATTATTTAATGTGTTATGTGTTATATGTGACTTGTTGGTTGACTGTCGGTCTATATGTTCGGTGATTACTTGTTTATAGCGTAACTTTCAATCCGTTAATCGGATTTGAGTAAAACGAAGGGTAGATAGAAGTGTATGTCGAATAGAATGGTATGAGTTAAATATTAATAGATACTTATGATGCCTAGCATAGTAAGCAAGGCGTAAGAAAGAGAAGCAGGTGATCAGAAAATAGAATTGACATGTAGAAAATACCGCAAGTGGTCAGAGGATAGAAGCGAGGCATAAGAGAAACAGACGAGTGATTGTTGAATGGGGTCATTAGACAAGTACAAGTGAAGTTGAAATCAATTATGATAAGGCAAGTATTTCTAAACCTTTCTCAAAATACAATGCAAATATTTCTAAATTCTCTTGTGACATATTGTTAATACCCAAAATAGTTCTGTTTTATACTGTACACATTTTGAATCCTTCAGCCTTGAACCTGAGCCACAGCATTTGATCTTTGAGCCGTAAGCCTTATTCTTTGTAAACCATTTCTTGTTGATTTACCAGATACTACTCCACACAAATAAGATACTACTCCACAAATATATATCCATCATATATACCAAACACTGGAACAGAATTGTTTACACATACAGAAACTTTTATACTCAGCCATACCTTGCGATATCAAAGTACTAAAACCTTGTAAAAACACTATTCATCTAATATCCGATTATCCTACCGGCTGGAGGCCACTTCTTTTATGTATTTTGACATACCCTTTTTGGTAACTATGAATTTTTACAATGCCCTTTTACAAATGTTTTATGGTTATTGATTATGATCTGGTTTTATTGAACTCTATTGTTTATCATATTGAAATGCTTTAGAATTGGATAGTTTTCTTTGTGTGGACCAAATTCGTGGTCAGACCATATCGATGGTCAAGTTAGGCCAATGTGTGCCTTGCATCCAGTAGTTAGAGCAGTGCTGTGTGCTTTGCTCGGGGTTAGTGCGTGACTGATCAGCAGCCTAACCTTGGTTTTAAAAACTTAAAATGAATATCCAATTCTATTGACTGTTTAACAGGAAACTTGATTCTTTTGAATCACCTCGTTTATTATTGTTTAACCTCAGTTATTGATAATATGACTTGCTGAGCTAGTTAGCTCACTCTTGCGAATCTTTTTATGTATTCTACAGTTAAGAAGGATACGGTTGATAGCGAGGTTTCCCAGTTCAATGTTCGAGCTAGGATTCCAGATTATGATTGATCGAGCTAGCAAAAGCTTATGGCAGTAGTGAGATAGCAAGGTTGAAGAATAATTTTCTTTTTTTACCAGTTGTAAATTAAATTAGTTGGGATATGGTACGTTGTAATAAAAGTTAAGGTGGTGGCTTGTTTTCATACTTTAACCTGTTACGATTCGTGGTTATGTAAAGCAGGGTCATTACAAATAATATTTTATATATACAGGTTTATATATTGATTATGTGTTGTGGACCCCAAACTTCTGACCCGGGTTTGGAGGACGCCACAGAATCTCCAGTCATGTGCCTTGAACACCCACTATCCAAATACAAAAGATTCTTTATGTTTCCCTGTACACAACAAAATCAAATCAAGTTGATTTTGGTACCAAAGTTTCCTTGGGTCCTCCTTTGTTAGCCTTTTTCTTTGGTTTCTTAGGCTTGTCCTCATTTGACTGAGATTCATCCTTAGTCATTTGAGAAAAACCTTTAAAACCATTCATCATTACAAAATTATCATGCACAAGTTGGTTAACATGGAAAGCCATATTTTGTGCAAACATGTTATTCCAGTAAGGCATGCTAAATGGCATTTGAGGCATACTAATTGCAACATAGTAAGGATTTTGTGCATATGGCATGTTAGCAAATTGTGCATTCAAATTATATGCAGGCATAACATTCTCAGGCATTGTGGGCATGTTGGGAAATGAAGGAGGTGTAGACATGGGTGCAGGCATAACAAGTTTATAATTAACAGACAAATGATTAACACTACCACACTTCACACAGATTTTTCTAGGTGCATATTTATCAGGTGTGTAGTTGTTATGTTTGTTAATTCCTACTTTCCCATTCCTATTATTTTTCCTTTTAGATTTTGTTTTAACCTCAATCTTCTCCAATCTATCATTCAACTTCTTCATTGACAGGTGCCCCCAAATTGACTCTTTTGTTCTCTTTTGCTTGACTTGTTTCTCCTGGAACAAAGTTCTTGGAAACTGATCCATATTTCTCATCTAACTTTGCTAGCTTGAACTTGCTAACTAGTTTTCTTTCACTCGACGAATGTGGTTCTATATCTTTTGACGGATAATTTCTTTTATCGTTCGACGGATAATCTTCATTACCCGTCGAATCCACATCCGTTGAAAGTCCTTCTTCCAAATTAGGATTCAGTTTATCCTTGCTCTTTTTCCAGGCTTCCTCACAGAAAGACTCTATACCTTGAACTTTGGTAATTTGAGTATGGACATCTCTAAATGATTTCCATGCCTTAATTACCTCATGTTCTCGTTCAATCCGCTTTCTTAAAATCTCCTTTTTCTTTAAGGATTCAGTCAATTCTTCCTTAGCAATTCTACACTCTATTTTTAATTTTTCAAACACAATAAATTGAGTTTCTAACACAACATTTCTCTCACTTAAAAATAGATTATTATCTTTAATCCTGTTATTTTCCTTAGTGAGTGACTTAAGTGTAATACGCAAATTATACAATTTTGTAGACATGTCATTTATAGCTTCATTACACTCAGCTTTAGAAAGATGTGCTAGGTTAGTGGTGATTACCTAATTGCTTGAAGAACTGACCTCTACTTCATCTGATTTGGCCATTAGGGCTAGGTTGACATAGCTTGGTTCCTCATCATCATCTTCCCCATCTGCTGCCCAATCATTTTCCTGAGTCAAGAAAGCTATTTCCTTTTATTTGAGCAATTCAAAATACTTCTTCTTATAATCAACAGGCTCAAACTTCTTTTTCTCAGAACTAGGCTCTCTGCATTCATTTGCAAAATGACCACTTAAGCCACATTTGAAACACTTTGGATTTATCCACCATGTTTCTATTAGGCTTGGATGCTCCAAAATTCTTCTTGAATTTGAGCTTGGAAAATCTTCCTGATAGGAAAGCTAGATGTTCATCTATATCTTCCATTTTATCTTGACTAAGATGATCTTCAATTTCAGCTACTAGCCCTTTTTCTTTGCCTTCACAAACCCTGGAGTTTGGTACAGATTCCACAGCTTTAACATTCATCTTTTTTCCTCTCTCATGCTCAGCAATCAGTGCTATATATCCTCTCTTCTTTCTTTCTTTCTCCATTTGCTCATCCTGTTCTTGCTCAAGTTCATAAGTCTTTAAAATCCCATACAGTCTCTCAAAGATGAACTCCTTGTAATCTTGTGATTTTCTGAGAGAGTCAGTCATAGGCTTACACTCCTTTGGTAGAGATCTAAGGAACTTCAGGTCTGAATCTTTTATTTGATATACCCTTTCATGCAGTTTTAGTGCAGTTAGTAGTTTTTGAAATCTACTAAACATGTCACTTAAAGATTCAATGTCTTCACAATAAAAGTGCTCATACTGCTGGATTAGAAGTTGCATTTTGTTTTCCCTCACTTGTTCAGTTCCATCACAGATGATTTGAATTGCGTCTCATACATCTTTAGCAGTCTTGCAGTTAATGACATTGTCAGACATGTCTCCATCAAGACCATTGAACAGAATGTTCATAGCCTTCTTGTTTGTTAGGTCACACAACACTATAGAAGGGGGTTGAATATAGTGTTTATACAATCAAATCGATTTAGAACCCAAAGTAGTAGTTTATTCAATCGTAATAAACTCTATTACAGTAGGTTAAACTACTCTCTCAGTGATGAACAATATCACTAAGAGTTGCTAAGGTTACAAAGAATAATATTCTCGTGAATGATAACACCTATAGTATAAACCCTAAGTTGTGTTTATATAGTACACAGTTACAAGATATCTGCTAATTGATATGAAATATATCTCTTCCTAAAATATATCAATCAGATATTATCTTTTTACAAGTCTTCTGGTCGTCCAACTCCTAATGCATATCTTTCTTTGTTTAGTCAAGATCCTTTCCTAGAAATCAGCCGTACTTTACTTCTGAAGCATATCCTTCCTTAAGTTCTGATATCACAAGTTCTGATACCTTAAGTTCTGATAGCTTCCTGTCTTCAGTAAATCCTGATTTCCAGTAAGTCCTGATAAGTCCTGATATTAAGTTATGAAACTAAACAAATCAGATTAGACATAACATCACAAATATATCTAACAATCTCCCCCAACTTGTAAATTATGAAAAATATACAAGTTAATAGATTTAATGATGTCAAAAACATTTAAGTACAAATGCAATGAGAGTTTATTTAGACAACTAACTACAACTTATAGTCCTTGCAGCTTTTACCAATCCTACTGAATCAATCTATATCCAAAATGATTCTTGACAAAGTTTGATATCAACTTCTCTTCTGCATTTCTCAGGACTTGAGCTAAAGTAGCCTTGACTTGCTTCAATTCTTCATCTTGACTTCCAATCTGGTAGATGACAGTCCTAAGTGCTAAAATGTGATTTCTTTCCAATCTATCACCAAGTCTGATTACCCTTGGATGAGAGGAGTCTTCATTGTAGCATAGACATTTTTCTTTCAGAATAACCTCCATCTTAGCAGAATTCTTCTTCATTGGAATTTCACTTCCATCATCTTCAACTATTTTTGGAATAAATTTTTGCAACCCTTGATCCAGAGATTCTGGCTTTATCCCTTATGGTCTTCATCATGAAATTTGACCATCTTCTGGTAACCTCGGACTTTACCTCCAAAAGATAATGAAAGAATTGAAGTTCTTTAAGAGATTTGTTCAACACATCTGATTCTGACATTCTGTATGTTCTTCCATATTTAAGAAATAGAATTAGCTTTTCCTTGACTTTACTCTTATCATGAGTATCCAGTATTACTTGAATAGATATAACCTTGTCAAGGTGTTTCTGTGTAACTTCCTCAAGTGGTTTGTCAGTTAATAAAAATGGATCTTTGATAGTTACTTCAACTCTTGTTTTGATCTTGGCTTCGCTTGATCCTAGCCCATATCTGTCTCTTGCTTCTCTAGAATTCAATCCAACAGTCATGAAATCAAATAGCAGTTGACTTTTCTTAGGATATGATGGAGTAACATTTTTCCATAGGAGTTTCTTCTTATCAGCAATTGTCATCTTGTTCAAATCAACTTGAGCTCTGTCAGAGGTTGATGTCTTGATGACTTGTTCAGGATTTGCAGATATTTCTGTAGCTAGCTGTTCTGAAATATCTTCACTTTGAACAACTTGAGCTATGTCAGAGGCTGTCTTAGATTCTCTTGTCATCTTTCTTCTTTTCAGAGTTTCAACAGTTTCATCTTCAGCAGCAGCATCATCAAAGACTTGAACTAACTTGCACACAGGATTCATCAGAATTTGAGGAATCTTCATTTTCTGCTTCTTGACTGTCTCCCCAACTTTTCATTTTCCCTTGTCTTTGGGATCAGTATTAGTTTGAGATCTAGTACTTGATCTTGGAATCTCTGTGACAGATCTTTCTTTTATCACAATACCTTTCTCCTTAGGCCTGGGAGGCTTCTTTGCATTAGAAGCTTTAGTTTTAGAATTTGTCTTCTCAGCAGCAAATCTAGCTTCTTCCTCCTTTAAAGTCTCTAAATCCATTCCAGGATTATGCTTGAGAAACAATCTTTTAGCAATTTCTTCATCAAGAGTCTGAATCTTGGGATCCTTATAGTAGACAGTAGTCTCCCTTCCCTTAAACTTCAGAGTTTATAAAAACTTCTGAGAGTCTTGACTTCCAGACTGAATCAGAACATCAAACTTTGTCATTAGAATTTGATTATCAGAACTTGCTATCAGAGTTTGAGCATTCACAGCTTCAGAACTTGAATTCTTCTGTGTAGAAGATTTTTTAGAATCAGAAATTAGTTTCTGTGAAGAAACTTTGATGTTTTGCTTGCCTTGACCTTTGCCCTTGCTAGGGTTTCCCTGGTCATCTTCAGAATCATCCTTTTTCTTCAGTGTTTGGCTTGGTGAGCATTTGGACTTAACTACCTTCTCCCCCTTTTTGGCATCATCTGACAGGAGTAGAGAAAGAAGGAGTTCCACTGAAGATTGGATTTCATTGAGCTGTGTTTGTTGAGAGGCTTGATTCTGCAAGACCTCATCCAATTGAGCCTGCTGCTTGGCTTAAACTTGCTCAATAGCTTCCACTTTTTCATGAATTGGTCTGATAAACCTATTATTGTCTAGCTTGAGCATCAAGTCCAGTTTATCAACATTTTTCTGAAGTTTATCAACCTTTTCATGAGTCTTAGAGTGTAGACCTTGAAGATTTTTAGTACTGAGAGCAGTGACTTTAAGTTGTTGCTTGAAATCAGAACTTGTCAGCAACTCATTAGCTTTTGAAATATGTTCTGACAGAACATGTGAGCTAGGAATGAAGTAAGGTTCATTCCACTTCTTTGTCCATTCAACTCCTCTAAAAGTTTTCTCTCATGGAACATGGGCATCTTCTTCAACAAACTTAAGTAGTGCCTCCTTTCCAAGAATTGGAACACTGACTGGAGCACTTGTTGGAGCACTGTCTCTAGAACTTGATAAAATCTCATCATCTTCTGATAACACCAGAGTGTGTGTAACTAAAGGAGATTCTAAAACAACTTCATCTATTTCAGGTTCCAAATCCAGAATTGGAGTAGTAGGAATTTTTAGCATTTATTATTGGAGAAACAGGTGGAGTTGACACATTCGCTAGTGGTGCTTCCAGATACAAGACAGATGGAATATGCAACCTGTGAATGTCAATTTTAGGACTTAACCCTGAATCTTCAACTGTAGCTGTTTCTTTGAATGGAGAGATAGGAGGTGTGATCACTGTGTCATGAACAGTGTCTTCAGGTGCTGGAAGGGCTTCAGTTACAATAGGTTCTGATGAGATCAGAGATTCCTGATCCCCTTTCTCAGCATCTTCATATTAAGATTGTGTAATTTTCACACCTGCTCTAGTATTCCTTGATCTTCTAGATGGTGGAGTGACATGATTTGTATCAGAATTTAAAGACCTTTTCCTTTTCAAAATCCCAGAACCCTCAGCTTCATTCTCCTTCTAAAGAGTTGATTCTTCAGCTGCTACTGTCACAGGTTCTGATGCAAGAACCTGGACTTATTCATCCTCATCAGATTCATCTCTCAGAATCATCCTTCTTCTTCTCCTTGGTGGAGATTTAGGCATAGAGATAGTCCTTTTAGTTTTGGGCCTAGAGGATGTGTCAGATTTTACAACTGGCACCTTTTGAGAAGTACCAGAGGTTGGTTTGGTTTTAGATTTGAGAGGTGAGGTTCTGATAGTAGGTGCTGATGGTTGTGGTTGAGAGGATTATACTGGTTGATAGTAGGTTCTGATAGTAGGCTGTGGTTGAGTATTGAAAGGCTCTGTTGGTGGAGGTTGAGAAGTACAAGGCTGTGTAGGTGCAACATCAGAATATATGGTTGTTTATGTGTGAGGATCAGAGTTTACTAAGAACTATTTTACAGTTTGAGGAATTTGGATGGGTCTTAGTATATTCTTCTTATTATCAGCAGATAATAAGTCTGTGAAAGCCCTTTTATGAAGTTTAAAGGGTTCAATTGTCTCACTAAAATTTTGGGGTTTATCAGAACAATAAAAACTGTAAATAAGCTGACGAAACCTAGCAAAATAAACAGTATTTGGGTCCTCTTTTATCCTATCCCCGATAAAACCTAGCACAACACTAGCATAATCAAAATGAGTTTGATTAAGAAGAGCATACCCAATTTGCTGACTCATGATTGGAATAACATCAAAGTTGGAGCATTTGTTGGCAAAGGCTTTGGTAATACAGTCGAAAAAGAAGCTCCACTCTCTCCTAATGTAGGGCCTCTTCAGTTGTCCCAGCTTGGACAAAGATTTCTCATAGCCAAGTTTTGCCATCATGTTTTGAAGTACCGACTCTCCAACTTGTGAACTGTAAGTACAATTTTCTGGAAAATGCAATGCTTGTCGAAAAGTTGACAAGGTGACCAAGTGCTCATCTTCCCCTGTTGTAAAAATAATGCTTGGGGACCCATTTTCACCACCATCATCATAGACTCCAGACCTCCAAAACTCCAGAATTTGCTTTCCTGAGAGAGTCTGTGGTTGGGTCAGAGCATATCCAATTTCACTTCGAGCAAGAAAATCTTGAATGAAGTGAAGTTCTGAAGGAGCCTCATCCTTGTTGAGAATAACCATGTAGTTGTTGGGAACAAACTTGGCTCCATCATAGATAAGGTCCTTTGGTGCCAATTCTGTGAGAAACTAAGTGAAAAGTAGGGTGTTTGCAAGGTGTTTGATAAAATACATGTAAGAAAGTCCATCAGAAAATAGAGAGAAACAGAGAGAGAGAGAGAGAGAGAGAGAGAGAGTAAAAGAAATAAGAGATAGGATAGGAGAGAAGTTAAAAGATTTGATAATCTTTTATCTCTAATATTTATACTCTTTCCACTCAATGGCTCTTTTTGGAAGTAAAACCAACATTTTACATCTGGCAGGCAGCATGTAAACAGTTAAAATATTATTAGTGGGCACGGTAAACGTGCAGTAATTATTGCTCACATGCGGTTACCAAAACAAACACGCAACTCATTAACCAAATGATTATCACTATTTTTATCTTCACTTGATTAGTTTCCTGTGAAATATAATCGTTACAGTAAATACTAAAAATAAGTCAATTAATTAAAATGTGACACGTAAGCATCAGAGTTTGCATCAGAACTTGACTCTTATCAGAATTTAACGGTCATCAGAACATGGTTCTGTACTCAAAAAGTGAATGATTGTTTCTGTGATTCTTCACACAAATACTGACTGGTATCTTCAGAGTTTAATCATCAGAACATAATCTGAACTTGTCCTCAGAATTTATGCAAATAATACTTAACTATTTATCTGAAACAACTTAATCACCACAGTAATTTTCATCATTCATATGGAGCGATAGTGTGTGTATCTACAAATGATCAGATAAGGATTAAAGTCTGATAAACTTCAGTATATCTTAGAAATAAGGCATAACTAAGAAAAATGCTTAAAATATGTCTTGAATTGTGAAGTCTACTCTAGAATAAAGTTATGCAAGAATCCACCTCAACTGTTTGTGCTTATTTTATGCATCTTTTAAAATTCTTTAGACAGTGGCTTCTCAGTGTAAATGAGTTACAACTGCCATCAGAATTGATGTTGTTATCAGAATATTTCTTCAGTAATCAGAGAATGTGAAAAGTCACCAAGAAATATTAATTTGCTTTTCTAATGCATATAACTTAATACCAGCAATGCACTTGGATCTTCCCTCTCACATAAATTACTCTAGATCTCAAAGGAGTACCTTATTTCAATTTTTCTTTTCTTTTATTTTCTTCAGATAAGTGAGGCTTATCAAGCATGTAGTTCATCCTTAAGATTTACTAACATCAGAATTTGATAGATAAGAAACAATAATCTAGTTTGTGACTTAGTAATAAGATACACAAAGTAAATTTGACTAAGATCAAAATCAGAATTTGCTTGTGTTATTGATTTCCACATAAACAACTAATTCAAACATGAGATACATAGTTTGTTAAAGACTACTAAGTCAGCATCTAACAATATAATCCTCATTGGATTGAATTTGAAAGAGATATGTCCTAAGTCCAATCATGTATGAGGATTTAGGAATAACTTTTATGTAATCTGTTTTGATTTCATTGATATTAATAAAAGGCTTGTTTTGTTTTTATTGCGGGCTCTATCTATTTAAATGTTTAAATAAGATATACCACAGTTTAGAGTAAAGCTTTTTATGGATTGTGATGAGATCATAATAATGAGACCTAAAAGATGATAACTCTAAACTTAAATAGTTCCTTGTCGTAGGATTACTAACTAGTAATTAATAATCCGCAAAGATCGGTACATACTATGCTTGCTTCATTATGAAGGATGTCTGTTCTCATAGATATTTGTGTGGTGACACTATAGCTAGTATGTAGGTGCTTATTATAGAATAAGTTCACTGAACATGACTCACACAGCTGAACAACTGATGGAGTTCACTCACGTGTCAGCAGTTGTTCACATAGTGATAGTTGTACAAGTATCCTTAGATTTGAGGTCATCATAGTCATCTTGTGTACACTGAACTATACTTTGGTTTAGTTCTTAGTCTCAAGGGACAATTATAAGGGCTCTACTGGGTATAGGAATTTGTACACAAAGATAGTGTATGATCAATAAAGGATCTACCCCTTTCAGTGTAGGAAGAGAATGTTCAATGCTGATCCACTTATGTTAGTTCAGGAATCTCTGGCCAGAGTAAATGAAATTAGAAAGGAGTTTCTAATTTACATTAAATAGAACTAAGCATAGTGAATGGGAAAGCAAGTGATTAAATAAGATAGGCTTGACACAAGTTCCATGCCTTGTATTTAATCGTAACATTGCAGGGTAGAAGAAATTAATTATACGGTAACTACTCACTTAATAGGTTCTTGGTATTCTAAGCAGTGAATTCGTATTATCCGGATAGCGCGATATGCTGAGAAGTATCCCTCACGATGTAGAATAAATATGATTAATTAATTAATCATATTTAATGAATTAGAGAATTTATGTAAATAATGATAAAATAGTTTTATTATTATTTATTTCTACTACCGGCTTAATATTGAACCTACAGAGTCACACCATAAAAGAGAATGATTTAATGGTAGAGGAATTAATTAATAATGGCTGATAATTATTTATTTATGAAATAAATAATTAATTAGCAAATTTAATAATTGATTAAATGAGATTTAATTGATTATAAATTAATTAAGAAAAGGTTCTTAATATTATTAATTAAGAATTTAATTTTTGGAAATTAAATCAAGTGAGAGAATTATTTCTAAAGAGTTTAGAAAAAGGATTAATAATTAAAAGGTGTTTTAATTATTAGTGAGAATAATAAAGGGTTAATAATAATAATATTTTATGGGAACATTTTCAGCTGAAAATTTTGTCTATAAATATACTATTATAGACCCTATTTTTGCCTCAACCAAAAAGATTTACAAAACCCTAATTCTCTCCATCTCCTCCTCCTTCATTACATCGTTTTCTTCGTGGATACCGGTGGAGTGCTTCACACTTGAGGAACAGCTGCTAAGGATCTCCGTTCATCGTTTTTGGATCGCCATTAAAGACCTCCATCTTTTAATTAACGTAAAGCTTCTTAAGGTAAACATACTGAACTATGAATTAAATATTATTTTTCGCATGGATCCTGCGGAGGGTTTCGATTTTTTTTTAAGATTTAAATTTATGTTTTCGCTACGTTAATGTGCTACAAACGCTTCAATGGCATCAGAGCTACTTGCGAAAAGTTTTTAATTCGTTTATGTGTTTAACTATTTTCGATATATGAGCATGAACGTGATTCGCCATGATTTGATGTTGATATAATATGCTTATATATGTATGATTTTGAATATATGATATTCATGTGAGTTGTATAATCATAAGATGATTATGTAATCTGTATATATACTGATATATACATGATTTATGTTTGTTCTAATTATGAGAATCATATTAGATACGGATTCTGAATTGGCTGCTGCAGATTTGCTGAAATCTGGGTCTGGTGTCCGATTTACGTAAACAAATACCCTATTCCATAGGTAAACGAGCGTCTAAACAAAACTGATAGCTATTGCTATCAACGACTCGTCTATAAGGCATTTGACGTCGTTTACTGCCCGTAAACAGTGATTCTTGTTTTTCTGATTTGATTCTGATTTTTGTCATATTTTCTTTTTATGATTAGATTATGGATAATATGATATGTTAAGATCAGATTATATGTTTTAACATGCTTTTATGTGTTGTATGAGCATGGTGGATGGTTATGGCCTTTCGACCTTAGTGTAATGGTTTTGGTTTTGGTTTTAAATACAACTTGTATGTCGTCAATCTTTGTAATCATAAATCTCGAATGTAACTCGAGTTATTCTTGTAAGTTCATTAGATTAGTTTTACTTTCAATCATGTACTGTAATTGAAGACTCAAGAAGGCTATCCAATGGAGGTGATACAAAGAAGAAGATGAGGCATACAAGAAGCCTAAACAAAGAAGAAGACTTGTGTAATAAGTAGTTGTATTTATTTCCATCACCATATTAGATTGACCTTGATCTTTATCATGAGCTTGATAAAGATCACATAGGATGGGGCCATAACCAAACACATTTACTTTATTGCACTTTATATTTACTTGTTTATTTAATTTTATATATGAGATATATGCCTATGTTTACCATGCGATGATAGATTTAGGTGAACTTAAATCAATATAAGGCGTGCTCTAGAAAATCTAGAATAGGAATCGTTTCTTGCCTTAACAATAAATATTATGAATACGATCATGAGATTCTTGTGTTTATGAAACACGTAATTGAATATGAATTTTCAATATTGAGAGAAAGGATGATTCTGTCAACAACAGATTTCTATCTGTAAGAAAGGGTTATTAAGTGACGACTCTTGACAATGCTCCGCCCGATCTGGCAATCATCTGATTATCGATTATTAATTTAAAATATTTAATTTAAAAGGAAGAATCTCTTTATAATATGATTATGATTGTAACGTAATATAACCCCTCTAAAATTAAATAATATCAAGTAGTAATTGGCCAATGACACAACGGGCTTGTGTCGGTCATAACATTCCAACATGGTAGAAAGTGGTTCTTATTTTTAAATCATTGCCGTTTCGTGCTACAGCCGAGGGCTTTGATTTCTAAATAAGAAATACTTGTCTATTACATAGAGATGTGTACATTGAATTAGAATCTAAAGGTCGGTATGTGCCACAGCCGTGAGCCGTTGGAGACTGATTCAATTGTACGAAATATTGGGTTAGACTTGACTTAGAATATTGAGTTTGTCATGCCACAGTCATGACTCAATTATTCAAGAGGCTAAAGTTATATTAGGGAATAACATAAGATGTAATTGACAAGAGTTGTCTGCCTATTGAACATCACATGACGTTTCGTGCCACAGCCGAGGTTGTGTGATGGAATGTAGGATCCCTATTCCCACTAGCATTATGAATGCTTAATTTTCACTTAGGGGGTTGAATAAATTAGATAAACTAGTGGGAGACACTTATGAATAAAGACCCGATTCATATAGTGTTTTGAAATGAAATTGAATATTTTCTAAGTGTTGTTATGTGTTTACTATATTCGTCATGTCTTCTGCACTATCACTCCGGAGCATACTAGATGCTCACAAGTTGACTGGTCCTAATTTAGCTGTTTGTTTTCACTGTAACAAGTTGGGGCACTGGAAGAGGAACTGCAAGGTTTACCTTGCAGAATTGAAGAAGAAGGGTAGTGAGACTACCGCTTCTGATTCAGGCATGTTCATGATCGAAGTTAATATGTCACTAGGTCAAATTTCTACTTGGGTATTAGATACCGCCTGTGGTTCTCATATTTGCAATTCATTGCAAGGACTAAAGGGAAGTAGGACTCTTGAAAAAGATGAGGTGATTCTACGTATGGGCAATGGAGCAAGGGTTGCGTCCATATTTGTAGGATCATTTAGTTTACATATGCCTACGGGCAAGACTATTATTTTGAATAATTGTTAGTATGTTCCCTCTATTGTGAGGAATATTATTTCTATTCCTATGTTGGATGTGGATGGTTTTTTCATTTATTATTAAGAATAATGAATGTTCTATCCTTAGAGATAATGTTCTTTTTGGACGTGGCATTTTAAATAATGGTCTGTATGTATGTGACGTAGAGCATGATTTACTTCAGATTGAACAAACTAATAAAAAAATGAGATGATGAAAATCTTACCTATTTATGGCACTGTAGGCTAGGTCATATTAGTGAAAATAGACTGCGGACATTGCATAAGGAAGGGTTACTTGACCCCTTTGATTTTGAATCATATCCTACATGCGAGTCTTATCTATTGGGTAAAATGACCAAATCTCCATTTAGTGGACATGGAAAGAGGGCTGCAGATTTGCTAGGATAGGTACACACAGATGTATGTGGACCAATGTCTACGCAAGCAATGGGTAGATTTTCGTACTTTATTAATTTCATAGATGATAGATCTAGATTCGGATATGTGTATTTGATGAAACACAAGTCTGAAGCCTTTGAAAAGTTCAAAGAATATAAACATGAAGTGGAGAAATAAACCAAACACGGTATTATAACTCTTCGATCAGATCGAGGTGGTGAATACTTGAATGGAGAGTTTCTATATTATCTCAAAGAAAATGGTATAGTCTCCCAGTGGACTCCTCCATATACTCCATAGTTAAATGGGGTATCTGAAAGGAGAAATCGAACTTTGTTAGACATGGTTTGGTCCATGATGAGCTATGCGAATCTTCCAGTATTCCTATGGGGTTATGCATTGCAAACCTCAGCATATTTACTGAATAAGGTGCCTTCCAAATCTGTTCCTCAAACACCATATGAGATATGGAAAGATAGATAACCGAGTCTTAAACACGTTAAGATTTGGGGATGTCCAGCTTATGTCAAGAAAGTTGACCCAGATAAGCTGGAATCTCGATCCGTAAAATGTAATTTTATGGGATATCCTAAAGAGACTTTGGGGTATTACTTTTACACCGATCATCGAGTGTTTGTCTCCAGACATGCTACCTTCTTGGAAAAGGAGTTTATCCTTGAAGGAAACAGTGGGAGCGAAATTGAAATTGATAAAGTTCAAGAAGCACAAACTACTACGGATCAAGTGGAAACACCTGTTTAGACTGAACAACCTTCTGTGGAACAACCCATTCGTAGGACAGGGAGAGTGTCTCGCCAACCTGAGAGGTATTATGGCCTTGTCATTGAGAATGATAATGAGTTGTCAATCATTGATGATGACAACCCTGTGACCTATAATGAGGCTATGAGTAGTGTTGACTCAGAGAAATGGCATAGTGCCATGAAATCCGAAATGGAATCTATGTATACCAACCAAGTATGGACTCTGGTTGAGGCGTCTGAAGGTGTTAAGCCTATTAGGTGCAAGTCGGTATACAAAACAAAAATGCTTAAAATATGTCTTGAATTGTGAAGTCTACTCTAGAATAAAGTTATGCAAGAATCCACCTCAACTGTTTGTGCTTATTTTATGCATCTTTTAAAATTCTTTAGACAGTGGCTTCTCAGTATAAATGAGTTACAACTGCCATCAGAATTGATGTTGTTGTCAGAATATTTCTCCAGTAATCAGAGAATGTGAAAAGTCACCAAGAAATATTAATTTGCTTTTCTAATGCATATAACTTAATACCAGTAATGCACTTGGATCTTTCATCTCACATAAATTACTCTAGATCTCAAAGGAGTACCTGATTTCAATTTTTCTTTTCTTTTATTTTCTTCAGATAAGTGAGGCTTATCAAGCATGTAGTTCATCCTTAAGATTTACTAACATCAGAATTTGATAGATAAGAAGCAATAATCTAGTTTGTGACTTAGTAATAAGATACACAAAGTAAATTTGACTAAGATCAAAATCAGAATTTGCTTGTGTTAATTATTTCCACATAAACAACAAATTCAAACATGAGATACATAGTTTTTTAAAGACTACTAAGTCAGCATCTAACAATATAATCCTCATTGGATTGAATTTGAAAGAGATATGTCCTAAGTCCAATCATGTATGAGGATTTAGGAATAACTTTTATGTAATCTGTTTTGATTTCATTGATATTAATAAAAGGCTTGTTTTGTTTTTATTGTGGGTTCTATCTATTTAAATGTTTAAATAAGATATACCACAGTTTAGAGTAAAGCTTTTTATGGATTGTGATGAGATCATAATAATGAGACCTAAAAGATGATAACTCTAAACTTAAATAGTTCCTGGTCGTAGGATTACTAACTGGTAATTAATAATCCGCAAAGATTGGTACATACCATGCTTGCTTCATTATGAAGGATGTCTGTTCTCATAGACATTTGTGTGGTGACACTATAGCTAGTATGTAGGTGCTTATTATAGAATAAGTTCACTGAACATGACTCACACAGCTGAACAACTGATGGAGTTCACTCACGTGTCAGCAGTTGTTCACATAGTGATAGTTGTACAAGTATCCTTAGACTTGAGGTCATCATAGTCATCTTGTGTACACTGAACTATGCTTTGGTTTAGTTCTTAGTCTCAAGGGACAATTATAAGGGTTCTACTGGGTATAGGAATTTGTACACAAAGTTAGTGTATGATTAATAAAGGATCTACCCCTTCCAGTGTAGGAAGAGAATGTTCAATGATGATCCACTTATGTTAGTTCAGGAATCTCTGGCCAGAGTGAATGAAATTAGAAAGGAGTTTCTAATTTACATTAAATAGAACTAAGCATAGTGAATGGGAAAGCAAGTGATTAAATAAGATAGGCTTGACACAAGTTCCATGCCTTGTATTTAATCGTGACATTGCAGGATAGAAGAAATTAATTGTATGGTAATTACTCACTGAATAGGTTCTTGGTATTCTAAGCAGTGAATTTGTATTATCCGGATAGTCGCGATATGATGAGAAGTATCCCTCACGATGTAGAATAAATATGACTAATTAATTAATCATATTTAATGAATTAGAGAATTTATATAAATAATGATAAAATAGTTTTATTATTATTTATTTCTACTACCGGCTTAATATTGAACCTACAGGGTCACACCATAAAAGAGAATGATATAATGGTGGAGGAATTAATTAATAATGGCTGATAATTATTTATTTATGAAATAAATAATTAATTGGCAAATTTAATAATTGATTAAATGAGATTTAATTGATTATAAATTAATTAAGAAAAGGTTCTTAATATTATTAATTAAGAATTTAATTTTTGGAAATTAAATCAAGTGAGAGAATTATTTCTAAAGAGTTTAGAAAAAGGATTAATAATTAAAAGGTATTTTAATTATTAGTGAGAATAATAAAGGGTTAATAATAATAATAATATTTTATGGGAAAATTTTCAGCTGAAAATTTTGCCTATAAATATACTATTATAGACCCTATTTTTGTCTCAACCAAAAAGATTTACAAAACCCTAATTCTCTCCATCTCCTCCTCCTTCATTACATCATTTTCTTGGTGGATACCGGTGGAGTGCTTCAACTTGAGGAGCAGCTGCTAAGGATCTCCGTTCATCATTTTTGGATCCCCATTAAAGACCTCCATCTTTTTATTAACGTAAAGCTTCTTAAGGTAAACATACTGAACTACGAATTAAATATTATTTTTCGCATGGATCCTGCGGAGGGTTTCGGTTTTTTTTTTAAGATTTAAATTTATGTTTTCGCTGCGTTTATGTGCTAAAAACCCTTCAGAATTGACACTGAACATTCAAAACACTTTTAGAGTTTATGGAATCACATCAGATAATAAGCAGTGTTTAATATGTTACAATTTAAGCACAGATTACATTGAGATTAGAAAATCTGTAAACACTGATCATAAAGTCTGATGTATGAGAACAAAAACTAAATAGATTTTGGAAACCCGACTCGAGTCGGGCACCAATAGATTTTACCGTCGTCGGCGATGAGCCCCGGCGAGCCGACGGTGGACGGTGATGAGTTTATTCTGAGTCCTGATTTTTATAAAGTAAATAAATATAAAATGCGAATAATAATTAATAATAGTATTGAATTGGTGACTGGGAAATTATGGACGTTGGTTGTTGTGATTATGGATTGTTGTGATAAATTGGCGTCGATGGTGTGTCGACGGGTAGTCCGATAAACAAAGGGAACGCTGTTCGATTTCCACGAAATCGAACTCTGTAAATACGGGAACGTATCCGATGAATATCGGGACGTCGAGAAACTATATATATATATATATATGTGTGTGTGTGTGTTTTATACAAAACATGGTTGTACGATGTGATGAAATAGTTTGCCAGATCGATAATCCTGATTTCATAAAATAAAAAGTATATGTATTTTCCGAAAACGAACACTGAACCGATCTTTGAGATTGTGAACCCTATTTGTTGCGTGTATTATTATAATATTCATAATTATGAGTCGGGTTTGAATATCGTTGGGTAAGAATTAGTATCGCGGATATGTCAAGCATACCTAGACATCTAACGTAGGGTATTTCGACCCTGTAGGTTATAATCGGGAACCTGAAAGTGAACAATGGACTAGAGATGACCTAGTAGTCAGTCGACAAGCTCAATAGAGTTTCAACAGAAAAACTTGAGTATCAAAGTCGAATCCAATGGGATCTAGTGATTGGACGTTAGAGCCTGAGCGGCAGAGTCGGCTCAGAATTGATCTTTAATAGTTTTAAAGCCCTGTAAGGCAAGTATTTCTGAACCTTTCTCCAAAATACATCGCAAATACTTTCGGACTGTTTTATAACATGTCGTTAGTATTCAAAATAACTCTTGTTTTATATTGCATATGCTTTAAATTATTAACCCCTGAACCCTGAATTTCCTTGATCTTGAGCCGTAAGCCTTATTCTTTGAAAACCATCCTTTGTTGATCCTCAGACACTAAACCACACAAATATGATACTATTTCCCAAATGTTTAACTAGCAAACACCAAGCACCAGAAGAAGATGGTTTGAAAACACAGAAACTTTTATACTCCAATCATTATTAGTAACATCAAAGAACCATATCCTGAAAAATCATTACTGGTTTGATACCTGACCCTTGTACAAACTGAAAACCGTTTCTTATACATACCCTGATATACTCTTGAGATATCCATGAGTTTTCTTACGTTTTTATGCAAATGTTTAACCATCATCGATTATGATCTTGTTTTATTGAATTATATTGTTATCATATTGAACTGTTTTAGGATTAGATAGTTTTTATATATGTGGACCAGATTCGTGGTCAGACCATACCAATGGTCAAGTTAGGCCAATATGTGCCTTGGATCCAGTAATTAGAGCGGTGTTGTGTGCTTGCTCGGGGTTAGTGCGTGACTGATCGGCAGCCTAACCTTGGTTTTTAAAACTTAAAATGAATATCCAATTCTAATGAATAGTTAAAAAGAAACTTGATTCCTTTGAATCATCTCATTTGATCATGGTTTAACCTCAGTTATCGTTATCATGACTTGCTGAGCTAGATAGCTCACCCTTGCGATTCTTTTATATATTTTACAGTTGAAGGGAATATGGATGATAGTGAAGTTCCTCAGTCTAAAGTGCGGGCTAAAGTTTCAGTCGAGTTGGATCGAGCTAGCAGAAGTTTCATACGGTAAAGAGATAGTCAGATTGTAAGAATGATTTTATTATCAATTGTAAGTTAAATTAGTTGGGATTTGGTACGATGTAATAATTAAGGTTGTGGCTTGTTGTCATACTTTAACCTGTTGCGATCCGTGGTTTTGTGAAGCAGGGTCATTATAAATAATATTTCTAATACAGGTTGATATATTGTGTTTGTGTTGTGGACCCCAAACTTCTGACCCAAGTTTGGAGGGTGCCACAGGTTGGTATCAGAGCTACAGATTATAAGTCACTGAAACAAGCCTAGATTGTCGGGATTGGGTAGAGGGTTAGGATTAGGAATAGGAAATAGAAAGATAAGACGTCGTGAGGATGAGTGCGATTACATAGTAAGTCTCCGGCACAGTTCGTATTGCGATTCGGGACTCTCAGCTTGTGACGTGATTTCCAGATAACGGCAATGGCAGATCCTGATTTCCCGATGTTATTTGATCATTTGGAGCTTTCCGTTTGAGGATCGTCATCTTCTCTCAAATTGGATTTGTACCTTGTTCCTCCATAAGTATTAATGGTACTACCTTCTGTTATAACAGTTGCACCTCTTCAAGCTATTCTACGCTATTTTTCCATCTTTTGATATGAGATTACCTATTCAAGAACCTCCATCTGATTATTCTTCTTTCACTGGACATTAGGTTGTGAGTATATATCTTCAGTTTACCCTACACCCTGTTCTATACCGTCAGTTTAAAACTTGTCCTATGAAGCAATTGTACCTATGAGAATGGATGTGGGAGCCGCAGTAAATGGTGAGTACTTGAGATATAAATAAAGGTGAGAAGAAGTCTAGAAAGAAGATTCAGGTGTTTCGAAGGATAATTGTTACCGGATTACCAGAAGCCATTAGTAATTAGGTCACCCATGACTAGCTTGTGGAATGAATTAGATAATCATTGAAAATAGAGAGTTAGAGGAGATTATGGATCTGGAGTTTTCTTGAAATTAGATAGTGGTGTTATGACAATGTGATATATTTATAGTAACAAGGTAATGTGACATTAGCCGATTTGTTGGCTATTGGATAGCCTGTTCAACTTGATTACTGCAACGATAATGTTGGGAGTATTATCAGTATGGAAACTTTGAGGTGAAGCTGCGAATAAGATAACATGCAACGACAATTGAAGTTTTCGTTGATTAAGGAAGGCAAATGGACACGATAAAGAAGAAAAGGTAGATTGAAGTAAACGGACTATTAGGTGATTGTTTCTTTAATTTGGTACCTTGTTATAGGTAGGAAGGACAACAACCAACTCATATAGTAAGGACAACCAGATTTGTGGTTTTCAAAATTTTTAAACAAGTTTTCGAAAAAGACTTTTCCTTACAAAATTTCTAAAAGCCTTTTCGAATAAAATGATTTTTAAACATTGGTTGTCAATTTACTATTTGAGTTTCTTGTTTGTTAAAAAGCTCGGATTACCTGGAAGAATGCTGTTTCAAACTTAGTATTGCTAATTTCGAGAACGAAGTAACCTATGATTATGAAAAAGTTAATTATTCCTAACAGTAAAGTGCAAGTATTGTTTGATAAAATTACAACGATATCAGTGTACGGAGTAACTATACATTCAATTATTAGGACTATCAGAGTTCGAAGAATTCATTGATTTAGCAAAAGCCGGAGCGTGATCGAGGAAAATTGGAAAAAAATTTCCAGACCTCTCTAAAAGCAGAGTATTACTAACAAACGGATCGTTATGTCGAATGGTACGTGGTTATTCTAAATTAGAGGAATCTCGAAGTTATCAGGTAGGAACACCATTATAATCAAATTGTTAAGGTATTATACGTTTAAGTGCGATGTTAAATACGCAAAACTTAGTAAGTAAGAATTCATTATAATGCTTGGTTGCGAAGACATTTCAGCGGACTTTCTAAAGTTGTTATATGACGCAATTGGGATATGATCGAACGAGCTCGAAAGATGAATATAAATGAAATGTGGATGGTAACCAGTGGTATCGTTCTTGTCTTCAATATTACCGCGTATATTCCTTTTTAATTCCTAAAAATGTATGAACTTCTTTTCTTAATCCTTTATGATGATATCAAAAAGGAAAATATTCCATTCCTTTCAAATTTATTTGCTTCCCTCAAGTTTTGTTTTCTGATTGGGATAAACAGTGTTGTGGTGAGACACTTTGTCCGAATGATGAAGAGTCGGGTGGGACGCCACCTAATCATGTGCTGTATGCCATATGGTACAAAAGGCTGGCCATCTTAAGTACCAATGTGGTTGTCTCATTCATATTCAAATCCTTACTTCTTCTTTCTTTTCAACTCTAATTTTTGTTGAATTTTGAATCCTTCTAGTCGTTTCGTTGTACTGTTGTTCTTTGTAAAAGGTTTTCAGATAGAAATCAACGTATCCTGAGTTAAGCGGACGAAGTTCCATCTACGTCTTATGCATGGGAAGGAAATAAGGGCACCTGGCGAGGATTGCAAATCACTAGTCCCAGTGAAGAATCCACTAAGAATCAAGGGAATCTACTCCAATAAGGAATATGTTTTCAAGAACGAGGATACGCGATTTTCCTGTGAAATATGTTATTCAAAATACGGATGTGATGATATGGATGATCAAGGTGAATACCTTATGCGTTAAAGTATTAAAAGATGTGGGAGAAACTTAATTATTTATCTCTCAAAATTTTGTTGATAAGATGAATTACCCTGTTGAATTGATAAGATTGTGATTAAAGGACTAGCAAGTCAAGAACGTGTGGTTGTTAAATAAGTAAGTACCAATGATGAAATTGAGATTCCTGGCAATAAGTTGTGTAGAATTGATATCCTGGAAGATAAGATGATTTAATATTATTCTAAGGAATGGATTGACTACTAAAGCATGATGTCCAGGCAGACCGTCGTGATGAAGAAATAGTCCTAAAGACGTTAAGTGAGAATATGATGAGATATAAAGGAAGAAGGAGAGTAAAGAATTTGTTAACAATGATTACGGTGATCAAGATGTGAGCATTATAGTAGTCATGAGATAAATAAAAGTCAGAAGCAAACAAAATTTGAAGATTTTATAACGATTAAAGAGTTTCAAGATATGTTTTCAAATGGGTTATCAATATTCTCTTCAGATAAAGAAATGAAGCTCACGATTGACTTAGCACCTGAAACGAAGCCAGTGACCAGGGCCTTACACAAAATGGCACCAGTTAGAATGAGGAAGTTAGCAAAGCGGATGCAAGAAATGCTAGAAGAAGAAGTAATTAAATCCAGTATATCCCATGAAGTGCACCGGTACTAATCGTTAATAAGAAAATGGAAGTATGAGATTATGCGTCGACTAAAGCCAGCTCAACAAGTTTACTATCAAGAGTAAGTATCTGTTACCTCGAGCTACTGATTTGTTGATCAAACAAAAGAAATTAAAGTTACTATGAATAAGGAAGACCAAAAGCACCAATAAAAGTGAGAAGTTTCACCATGGACCGGTTATTACTGAGAATTTGTGCAAGATTTCCTAAAAGTTGCAATAAATTTGATGAAACTAACCAGGAAAAAGCAAGAAGTTTATATAAAATAGAGAAGGGTGAAGAAAGTTTAGCGGAGTTAAATGAAAGAATGATTATAGCACCTGCCTTATCACTTTGAAATTATCGAGGAGATTTAGTAGTTTATAGTGATGCTTCTCATAAGAAAGTAGGATGTGTGTTGATGCTGCACAGTAAAGTTATGGTATATGCATCCAGACAACCGAAACCTTATGAGCAGAAGTATCCTACTCATAATTGGGACTAGCAGTAATAATATTTTCTTCAAAAAATTGGAAAACATGATATGTATGGAGAAATGTGTAAGATATATACGGACCATAAGAGTTTGAAGTATGTATTCACGAGGAAAAGCAGATGTAGAGGCAGGCGATAAGTAAAAAGAAGAAAATGAACATAGAAACTGTACTAGAAGAATTATCTATGGAATTTTAGAAGTTGGAGTTGGAAGTCAGATATATAATCCCGAGGAAACAAGGATGTGTAGTATAACCTTTCAGTCAGAATTGTTGAAAAAAAAATAAGGAGTTGTCAAAGGAAGATAATGGATCACGATGTTAACAGTGAGTAAGAGGAAGATTATACATCCAGAAGAACGATCACGATATTCCTAGGTTTTCTTCCAGCACTTGGATGCTACAAGTAGAAGGATTAAGAAATGAGATCCCACGGGGAATTCACTATATAAAGTATTGAATTTATTAAAGATATGCCAAGATATACGGAAATTTAAAGAAAAATAGTGATAACCAGGTATAAGAAGGAAACTTCAAGACGGATTAGGAAGTGTTGGACATGTCAAAGGATTAAGGCAAAGTATTGGAGGCCTCGTGGATAAGGCAAACCCAGGGAGTGGTTTTATAAGAAGTGAATCATAAAGTGTACCAGTAATGTTGATAGAGAAAAAGGAATAAAATTATAAGATTACGTACTGATTGTCGGGAGTTAGACAAAACAACAAATAAGAATAAGTGACCTCTACAAAGAATAAATTACCTACGAAACCTAATTCATGAAGTGTGTTATGTCTCGAAAATTAACTTAAGATCAGACCTGAGAACCTATTAGAGATTACGATTAAAGTGAGTAAAGAGCATTGCAAGCTCTCGTGATATTATGTGAAATAACAAGTGTACCAGGTGATTATAAGGAATTAAAGATCATGGTGTATAAGGAGTACTTAAATAAGCAAACTGTATTTATTGATAACATCCTCAGCTACTCAAATAAACAAGAAAGTCTTCGTGAAATGCCCAAAGATTTTTCTCCAAGGATCGGAAGGAAA
>NW_027420029.1:0-32634 GCF_009905375.1 Apium graveolens
TCAATAAATAATTTTATTTGATTATTATTTGAATATTGGTAAATTATCTGATATTGGGGGAATATGTGAATGTTTATATGTGATACAGTATAAGTTGCTAATTTTACTATGACCAGATAAAATATAGATAATTACGGTATTTTTCTGGTAATTTTTGGACGTTAATGATTTTATATTGATTTATCAATTTATTAATTATTTTCTGAATAATTACAAAATTATTTTATAAAGCTGGAACCGTCCGACTTTAAACCGTTTTTACATTTTTACAACCCGAAACTCATCCGAAAAATCCTTCCTAACCTAATCTGGTAATTCCGGACATTTTCCGTGTTTTGACTTTTTCGATCCGGATTACGGTTTTGACCGTGCGCGGTCCGGCGCAGATTTCGATACGATAACATTCGGTGAACAACAAAAACCCGTATTTCCGAAAGACAGGATATTAAATTATTTCATATATAGTGTTTTATTAAGAATCCCGGTTTGGATAATTACCAATATGGGTATCGAATCAGATCATTTTTACAGTTACTTAGCGGCTAAGTAACTAATTTAACAATCCAAGACGATCCAAAACGATCCAAGACGATCCAAACGATCCAGAATGACCAATATTCCAAAAATATATATAGCCCTTTTATTATTTCATTTTATTTCGTATAATTATAATCAGTTAGTAAAATCCCGTAAAATACAAAAAATGCCGAATTAAAACCGTGTCTTGAAAATCAAACGCACGAACGAAGGCGTTATCGAACTCCGATTCAGGCGTGTAATATATCAAAACGAAGCTCTCGAAATCTTCTTTCTGAATCAACATTTTTTTTCCCAGAAATCAAGGTATTTTTCTAATTTAATTATTTTTTTCGAATTAATTATAGATTAAAATAGGAATTTCTGTTCTTGAGTGTTGTGTGATTTGATGGCATAATCTTGTAGAATAATCTCTTCCGGTCATTTTGGTATATTATATGATGATTTGGAGTTTAATAACATGTAGAAAAATGTATTTGATTCTCGGAATTAGAAATTAGGGTTTATAATTGATTTGAATGTTTTCAATTGAATTTAGGCATTTCTTGTTAGGGGTATCTATTGCAATTGATTGTACCATATTGTAGATCATCCAAGGACGATTTGAATGGTCTATTCATAAAACAAACGATAGCTGGAACGACTGGCCAGAAAATGAAAGGCCGACGACGTTCTTGAACTTCCAGCAAAAAATCCGGACAATCCGGTGTTTATTTGTAAATAGATTGTTGAAATCGATTGTGGAGTATAAACTTTTGATTTGCACCTTTTGGAACCATTCTGACAAGCGTAGGACGATCTCCGACGAGCTCAGAGGCGGCGTTAATGGCCGTCGCCGCTGGAGCTCCGATTTGAGGAGGAAGACGATAACTAATTACCGTTAATCCCTGTAGTTTACAAAAGCTTACAAATTTTGTATTATAGTTTTAAAAATCTGCAAGGAATGGTTTATGTTTTAATTAATTCAAAAATCATATTTCTACTTAATTTATTTTAGAAAATCAGTTTTGATTACTTAAAATTCCAAAATTTATTATTTTAAATTCAGAAAATAATTTTAATTATTTAATTATTAAAAATAAATCGAAATTTTTATTCATTAATTTTTTTTTAATTATTTAATTAATTGATTAATTTATAGTTAATTGATTAAATAATTTAATTATATTTATAGATTTATAATTAGATTTAATTGTTTAAAATTGATTTAAAAATTCCGAAAAATAGTTCGAGCTTTAAAATTTTATTTAAAATTATTCCAAGGCTCGATAATTATTATAAAATTATTTTAAAGTCAGATTCGGGTGTTCAAACCCTATTATTTAATTATAAAATAATCGGGGTCAAATTTTAATTCCGAAAATGTTCAAAAATTCGTATCAAATACCTAGAAAATCATTTTGACTCCGAATCTTCTTTGAAAAATTTTTTGATCAAATATCTTACGTGCTACGTGTTATATGTGAGCTGATTGATGCATTATATGCCTATGTGGTTATGGTTTGACTGTTTTCATCATAACTTTTAATCTGTAATCGGATTTGGGTGAAACGAAGGGTAGATGAAAGCTTATGACGTCTATGTGACGATTAGAATGATATGAGATTTAGTATGATCGATACTTGTGATATACCTAGCAGAGTCAGCAAGGCATAGAAAAGGAAATCAGTGATCCATAAATAGAATCAAAGCGTAGAAAGAGAAGGAAAGTGATTGATAAATAGAAGCAAGGCGTAGAAAGAAAAGAAAAGTGGTTGATGAATAAAATTGTTAGATGGGTACAAGTAAATTGGAAATCGTCGGTGATAAGGAAAGTACTTATGAATTCTCTTCAAGACATATTGTAAATATTTTCAAACTGTTTTCATAACATGTCGCTATTATTCAATATAAATCCTGTTTTATGTTGCAAGTGCTTTAAACTATTTAACCTTGAACCCTAATTCTTTTGATCTTGAGCCATAAGCCTTGTTCTTCATAAACCATTGATTATTGAATTCTGAGATACTATCCTAACACATATGATATTAATCCATAAATACATACCTACCACATACTGATTTCTGATATTGAATTGTTTGATATACCAATCCTTATTCCTTGTTTAACGGAAGACCAATCCTTGGAACCCTTGAACCCCTAGTCTGCTAATTTCTGATTATTTCCTTGATTGAAAGCCAATCTTTTTGAAATCCTTGTTATACCTACATGGTATTGTGAATCACCCTATGTTTCAAGATAAATTTTGTTTATGATTCAGCTTATTGATTACATTGGTTATCATTTTGAATTATTTTAGAATTGGATAGTTTTATAAACGTGGACCAGATTCGTGGTTGGACCAGATTCGTGGTTGGACCAGATTCCTGGTCATAGTAGGCCAATGTGTGCCTTGGATCCAGTATATAGAACAAAGCTAGGAGCCTTGCTCGGGGTTAGTGCATGACTGATCAGCCTAGCTTAGTTTTAAAATAAAAAGTGAATGTCCAATTCTAATCAGTTCTTATTCAGAAACTTGATTCTTTTGAATCATTTCAATTGGTAATTGTTTAACCTCAATTTCTGCTATTATTACTTGTTGAGCTAGATAGCTCACTCTTGCAAAACTTTTTATGTTTTAAACAGTTGAAAAGGAAAATTTGTTGATACCAAGGATTCCGGTCCAACGTGTGAGCTAGGATTCTCGGTTAAGTTGGATCGAGCTAGCAGGAGCTTTATATTAGATGAGTTGTGTAAAATTGTAATTGTGATATCCCTTAGCCAGTGTACGTTGAATTAGTTGGATTGGTACTATGTAATAAAAGTTAAGATTATGGTTGTTCTCATACTTTAAACTGTTGCGATCCCGTGGTTATGTAAAGAAGGGTCAATGCATATAATACTTATATACAGGTTTAAATATTGTGGTGTGTTGTGAGCCCCAAACTTCTGACCCAGGTTTGGAGGGCGTCACGGGTTGGTATCAAAGCTACAGGTTATAAGTCACTGAAACAAGCCTAGACTGTCGGGAATGGATAGAGGGTTAAGATTAGGATTAGGAAATAGAAAGATAGAACATCGGGAGGTTGAGTGCCATCGAATAGTAGGTTTTAGTGGGAATTCGTGATGAAATTCGACATTCTTATCTAGCGACGCGATTTTCAGATGGCGGCGATGGAAGATTCTTTTATCCCTGGATCATCTGATCATTCAGAGCCTTCTTCAGAAGACTATCATCTGATTCACGCCTTGCTCGTCCACCGGTAATTCGTCTGTCACCTCCTGTTGCGACGGTTGCACCTTTTCACATTATTATCTCATCCCCTGGTGAGAGGCTATCTATTCGAGAATTTCCCCCACACGCTGATTCTAGTTCTACCAGATATTCAGTTGTGTCCGCATCTTTTCTGTCTACACTACATTCTGTTCTATAACATTCGTTCAAAACTCATCTTATGGAGTAACAACACCTAGAAGGATGGATTCGAAAGCTATAACATATGGTTGAGTACACGAGGCATTAAGAAATGTTAAAAGAACCTGGGAGTGAGGATACATGTGTTACGGAAGATAGCTGATATCAGGTTATAAGGAGCTACTTATGAGTATGTCACCAACGATTATCTTGTGGAGGGAGCTAGATGGATCTTTAAAGAAATTGAGAGGGATTGGAAATCAAGAGTTTTCTTGAAATTAGATGATGATGTAATGACCAAACATGATACGAATAGAAGTATGTGATATAAATCAACCTTGTGTTATGGAATAAATATGATGATTGCTGGATAGATTTGTTATACTCAGTAATCGTAAGATATGGTGATGGGAATATTACCAATAGGGAAGAGTAGAAGTGAAGATACGAATAAGATAGTATGCAATGGTAATTGGAATTTTATTGACCAATGAAGGTAAAATGGATCCAATAAAGGGTAAAAGATATATGAAATGAATGGGCTCTTATCGGATTCCTTTCCTAATTGGATTCCTTGTGATAGTTGAGAAGGACCGACAACCAACTCATTATAGTAACGACGACCATGTGTATGATTTTAAAAATTTTAAACTAGTTTTCCAAAGAGATTTTCCTTCGCAAAATTTTTCTAAAAATCCTTGGAAAAAAATAAGTTTTAAAACTTGGTTGTCGAAATACTACTTGAGTTTCTTGTTCGATTCAGATTATCCAGACGAATACTTGTTTTTAGAATTTAGTATGGTTCGGTTAGACGGACAAGTGGACCCCCGCTACTACGGAGAAACTATTTATCCCAATTACTGAGCGCTTAGAGCCGAGGAATATGTCGATTCCACGAGAAGCTGAGTACGAGCAAAGAAGATTAAGGAAATCTCTAGACTTTCTAAAGGGAGAACGTTAGTAGCAAAAGAGGCGACAAGTTGAACGATTAACAACATAAGCGAACTTTAAAGTTATGAGCATAAATCTCGTAAGATGCAAATAAAATTGTATATGAACGTGGAAAAGTGACGCTAAAGATACAAGACCTAATAAGTGGGAAATTATTTTAATAATCGATTTAAGAAAAACATTTTTGAGAACTTTCTAAAGTTGATATATGACTTGGATGAGATCTATTGATCGGAAAAGCGTTTGAACCTGTAAAAAGATAAAATGCAGATGGCGACCAATGATATCAATCTTTCTTATCATTCTTATAAATCTCGAGTAAAGTATGAACTTCTTTCAGGATCAGCTTTATAAGGTGATTGTTGAATGTCTTTCAAATCATTCCTTCTTCAAAATATTGTTCCCTAAACGGGACAAGCAGTGTTATGGTGTGACGATTTGTCAAATCACAAAGAGTCTGGTGGGACGCCACCTAATCATGTGATGTGTGCCATATGGTATGAAAGACTGGCCATCTTGAGTACTAATATGGTTGTCTCATTCCTATTCAATCAGTTATTCATTCATTCTTCTTAAATCCAGATTGGTTGATTCATGAATTTCTCCAATTGCTTCCTTGTACTCTTATCCCTTACCAAAAGGTTTCCAATCAGAATTAGATCCACAAATCTCTTCTTGTGTAAGATTTGTTCTTTGAATATCTTAAAGGAAATAAAATGAACCCGTACATCAAGGAGAGTTATGTGGGAAATGCAAGCCGAAGGATGGTGGACATTTATGTGCAGAGAAGAATTATTATGCCGATAACGGATTGCTGCGAGGGTATTAAATCAAAGGCGAAAAATCTATATACATGATACGTTTCGAGTATGAGATTTTGGCGTGAATTGGAGTAATTAGCAAATCGTGTGAGGAAAATTAACTAGAGAAATAAGAAAGTAAAGCTGCATGTATCAGATGAGGCAAATGATCGATTGGACAATGAAGGCGAATGAGGAAATTTTTAATAATAACCAGATAATAGATTAGAACATTATGAAAATGAAACATATCTCAATCATGTGGAAGATATTTGTCATGAAGATTCAAGATCGAATAAATGCTAATTACGAATAAACTTTAAGTGTGTTCATCAAGGGATAATTTGGTTTTTCACTCAAGTAAGTGAGTTGTGGTAAAATTTATGATTGTAGCAGGGACGATAAAGAAGGTTCAATTTGGAAAGACATAAGGGGAGATGAAGGTATGGTGGTTTGACTGTAACAATTTTTTTTTGATGTGAAGCTTTAAAACCCAATGAACTCATTCGCAAGATTTTAAGAGTATTGGTTGAGAACAAATGTTGGTCATTCAGAGGTTGAACAAGTTAAATAATAAGAACAAGTGTATATCACCAAGGATGATGAATTGCTAAGTGGAGAGCTTGATTTGAAACATGAACTAGAAGAATTCTAAAATAATTTATAATTATACTCAGTATCGATATTCCGTTATAATAAGAAGATATGAGAAGGACATGGTATCATCAGAATCGTTCGCTATAATCCTAGGTTGAACTAAAATATGGATTGTACTGATTAATATTACATGAGATGGTGAAATAATAAGTTTAGAAAGTGGCAGTGGATTGGTACGCATGGGGATTGATTGTTGGTTGTTTGATTGATTGTTAGTGTGGGCTTGAGTCCGACTGGTAGTCAATAATATAGAGGAGATGTTGCCCAAATTTTTCAGAGGTTACCCTATTTTTAAAGATAGAATGTAAACTTTTCATATGTTATTGATATTCTTATGATACTCCAAATAATTGTATCTTGGTTCTCGAGGGAGGTTGTTACATTCAATCCGACTATATGTAATTAGTTTTGATTTCATTTAGCTAGTCATCACTTGGTACAATTGATCAATTAAGTAAGTTAATTGGTTAATTTTATCAATTAATGGTCAGTTAGATGGAAATCAATTCCAATTAGATTAAGTCAAATTTTGATGTGGCTTTCAAATTCAAAATCAAAATAATGAGGAATTGGGGAGAAGTAAGGATGCTGGCAGAATTCAGAAATTGTCGAAAATATGTGAGTTTTTGCATGGGTGAATATGCCAGTCACAATGAGCAAGAGAAATAAAAGTCATTTGTATGGACAAGTGAGGAGCATGTTTTCAGGAGCTAAAGATTTAAGATGAAGCAACGAGAAGAAAAGAAGAAGAGAGATGGTATAAAGCATAGATTAATAACTACAGTAATATGAATTTCATTAGACAATCAAGGAGATGTTATCATCTGCAACAAATTTTTATCAAAGGACACCTTGTTTCTGATAAGCATACAATAATGAATTGTCAAATATTTCTGTTTTGGGATAAAGTGTGAGACCCAGTTTCAATTCAGTTTCTGATTGATGTTGATACTTAGGTTGTTGTTAATATCAAAAGTGGTATTAATACAGATGATTGATGTTTACTTCAGAATGGGATGTTGTGAGCATCAAAGTTCGTATTAATATCCAATTTGATATGACAGCAAAATGAGTATTAATGTCAAGAGTTCAGTTTTGAATAAGCTATGAGAATGAAGAATGGAGATAGGAAAGGAAGTGGAATCAAAAGGATGATAAAAAAATTCATCAGATGCCAGGAAAAGTAAACCTAGTAACAAATGCATTAATCAGAAAGGAAAGACCAAAAGTGTTGACAGTGTCAGAAGAATTATACAAGGAATTTCAAAACTTGAAACTGGAAGCCAGGGCTTGCAAACCTAACAATGCAAAGATGTATAGTATGACTTTTCAGCCAGAATTGCTAGAGAGGGTAAAGAAATGTCAAGGAGAAATAATATATTACGTTATTAACCGTTAGAAGAAAAATATATATATACTCAAAAAGATGATCAAGACATTCCCAGATTTTATTTCAGAATTTGGAATTCGACTAGTGACAGAATTGAAGGATGGAAGTTTACAAGAAGCTCACAACTCAAGATATTCGGTCCATCCATGAAATTCCAATATGTATAGAGATTTAGAGGAAAATTATTGGTGGCCAGATTTGAAAAAGAAATGGTGGGATAGATTAGCAAATGTTACACGTATCAAAGAGTTAGGGTGGGACATCAAAGACTAGATGGGTATATTTCTCCGAGAAACGTCATGGTTATGCCACCTGAGAACCAAAGGTGAGGAAAAGCGTTAATTGTATATCTATAATAGGTTATTTAACCTGATCATTTTCATTTAGTAATAAACAGTTTATCCATAAGTGGGTTAGTTGTTGCATAAAGAAATGGTGGTACGACATCAGATCCAGAAAACTAATTGTAGATAATCAATATTGTGTGATTTGAAATTTGACAAAAGTATTCAGAATACGATAAATTATGTCGAGCTAGAATTGTTTGTACTACTTCTAGATGAACGGATATTAAGTAAAGCGGAACTAAAAAGATAGGAATTTGGTCGAACAACGATAACTCAAGAGGTTCAAGCCACTACGAAGGTATGATACGAGACATAGATGTAAAGAAAACTCTCTGATAGTATGGCATAAAGAAAGAATAAACGTTATATGTGATTAGACGTTAAGGAATGCATTGCAGCCAGTCTCGTATGAGAACTCCTCTAGAACCAAAATAACTGATAATATAGGTTAAAAGTATGTCGGTGGATGCCTCCAGTTAGTGTACTTTCTATAAAATGGTAAGAGATCCTTCGTTCGATACAATATACTCGATTGTGCTTCAAGAAAAATAAAATATGATGATAGTTTGTGCGTCAGTCATATTCAGTCAAGATTTTCTCATAAATTCTTAAATCTGGAGTATCTCGAGAACGTTAGAAATCGAATATGCCATGGTCCCTGTATATCAATCGTAGATGGACGAGAAGATTAAAAGAACGATTAGAGAGCCTGGAATGCGATTGGAAGCGATTATGAACTAAGTTAACTGAATAGAGAAACATATAGGAATGGGCTTCAATAACCAGTAGCTATTACAACATTCATGAGCACGAATTACTAGAATTACAAAGAAAAGCTAATTAGTAAGCATTATGCTGGTCCCTTTTGAGACAATAAAATAGTCAGGATAAGTGTAAGTAAGTTGGCTTCGTCACCACATGTTTAGCAGATTTATACAGTATTTATACGTGTATACTCAGAAAAAAGTAATTTAGCTCCATTATATATAAATGGAGACTTGAGTTGAATTATATGAGCATCAGATAGATTATGATGCCAATAAGAGGCTGTTAAGTAGTGAGTAATGCTGCGAGTAAAAGTTTGTGAAAAGTTGTAGGGTTGAAAGATCAACCTGAGAAATGGAAGTAAGATAATTGAATATATCATTATCTGATCCTTACTATGATTCTGAGGACATAATCCTTTTAAGGGGGGAAATGATGTAACATCCGGGATATCGTGTGTAAATATTTTCATCAATAAATAATTTTTATATGATAATTATGTGATTTTTGGTAAATTATCTGATGATTGGTGTGAATATGTGAATGCTTATATGGGATACAGTATAAGTTTGCTAATTTTATTATGACCAGAATAAAATATAGATAATTACGGTATTTTTCTGGTAACTTTTGGACTGTTAAATGATTTTATATGATTTTTGAATTTATTAATTATTTTCAGAATAATTACAAAATTATTTAATAAAGCCGGGAACCGTCCGACTTCAACCGTTTTTATATTTTTACAACCCGAAACTCTTCCGAAAACTCCTTCCTAACCTAATCTGGTAATTCCGACCATTTCCGTGTTTTGACTCTTTTGATCCGGATTACGGTTGACCCGTGCGCGGCCCCGGCGCAAGATTTTCGATACGATAATCATTTCGGTGAACCAACAAAACCCGTATTTTCGAAAGACGGGATATTATTACGTTATTTTCATATATAGTGTTTTATAGAATCCCGGTTTGGATAATTATCCAATACGGGTATCTAATCGGATCATTTTTGCAGTTACTAGCGACTAAGTAACTAATTTAATGATCCAAGACGATACAAAATGATCCAAAATGAGCCAATATTCCAAAAATATATATAGCCCTTTTATTATTTCATTTTAATCGTATAATCATAATCAGTCAGTAAAATCCCGTAAAATACAGAGAAATGCCGATTAAAACCGCGTTCTTGAAAATCAAACGCACGAACGAAGGCAATATCGAACTCCGATTCGGGCGTGTAATATATCAAAACGAAGCTCTAGAAATTTTCTTTCTGAATCAACCATTTGTTTTATCCCAGAAATCAAGGTTATTTTTCTGATTATGATTTTATTTCGAATTAATTATGGATTAAAATAGGAATTTATGTTCTTGATGTTGTTTGTGTGATTTGATGGCATAATCTTGTAGATAATCTCGTCCTGATCATTTTGGTATATATATGATGTATTTAGAGTTCATAACATGTAGAAAATTGTGTTTGATTCTCGGAATTAGAAATTAGGGTTTATAATTGATTTGAATGTTTTCAATTGAATTTAGGCATTCTTTGTTAGGGGTTATCAGTTGCAATTGATTGTACAATATTTTAGATCATCCAAGGACGATTCGAATGGTGTATTCGTAATAAACAAACGATAGCTGGAATGACATGGCCGGAAAATGAAAGGTCGGCGGCGTTCTTTAACTTCTAGCCAAAAATCCGGACAATCCGGTGTTTATTTGTAGAAATAGATTGTTGAAATGGATTGTGGAGATTATAAACTTTTGATCTGCACCTTTTGGAACCATTCTGACAAGCATAAGACGATCTCCGACGAGCTCAGAGGCAGCATTAATGGCCGCCGCCGCCGGAGCTCCGATGTGGGGAGGAAGACGGTAACAAATTATCATTTAATCCCTGTAGTTTACAAAAGCTTACAAATTTCGTATTATAGTTTTAAAACTCTGCAAGGAATGGATTCATGTTTAATTATGTTCAAAAATCATATTTCTACTTAATTTATTTTCAGAAAATCAGTTTGATTATTTAAAATTCCAAACTTTATTATTTTAAATTCAGAAAATTATTTTAATTATTTATTTATTCAAAAATAAATCTAAATTATATTATTAATTAATTTTAATTATTTAATTAATTGATTAATTTTTAATTAATTGAATATATAATTTAATTAATTATTAATTAATTTTAATCGATTTAATAATTAGATTTAATTGTTTAAAATTGATTTAAAAATTCCGAAAAATACTTTCGAGCTTTAAAATTTTATTTAAAATTATTTCCAAGGCTCGATAATTATTATAAAATTATTTTAAAGTCAGATTCAGGTATTCAAACCCTATTATTTAATTATAAAATAATTCGGGGTCTAATTTTAATTCTGAAAAATGTTCAAAAATTTGTATTAAATACCTGGAAAATCATTTTGACTCCGAATCTTCTTTGAAAAATTATTTTGATCAAATATCTTACGTGCTACGTGTTATATGTGATGCATTATATGCCTATGTGGTTATGGTTTGACTGTTTTCATCATAACTTTTAATCCGTAAATCGGGTTTGGGTGAAACGAAGGATAGATGAAAGCTTATGATGTCTATGTGATAATTAGAATGATATGAGATTGAGTATTGATCGATAATTGTGATACCTAGCAGAGTCAGCAAGGCATAGAAAAGGAAATCAGTGATCCATAAATAGAATCAAAGCATAGAAAGAGAAGGAAAGTGATTGATAAATAGAAGCAAGGCGTAGAAAGAGAAGAAAAGTGGTTGATGAATAAACCTGTTAGATGTGTACAAGTAAAGTGGAAATTGTCGGTGATAAGGCAAGTACTTCTGAACTTCTCTTCAAGACATATTACAAATATTTTCAAACTGTTTTATAACATGTCGCTATTATTCAAAATAATTCATATTTTATGTTGCAAGTGCTTTAAACTATTTAACGTTGAACCCTGATTCTTCTTGATCTTGAGCCATAAGCCTTGTTCTCCATAAACCATTGATTGTTGAATTCTCAGATACTATCCAAACATATACGATACTACTCCACAAATATATACCTACCGCATACTGATTTCTGATATTGAATTGCTTGATAGACCAATCCTAAATCCTTGTTTAACAGAAGACCATCCTTGGAACCCTTGAACCCCTTGTCTTCTAATTTCTGATTCTTTCCTTGATTGAAAGCCAATCTTTTTGAACTCCTTGTTATACCTACATGGCATGTGAATCACCTTATATTTCAAGATAAATATTGTTTATGATTCAGTTTATTGATTACATTGGTTATCATTTTGAATTATTTTAGAATTGAATAGTTTTATAAATGTGGACCAGATTCGTGGTCGGACCCGATTCATCATCATAGTAGGCCAATGCGTGCCTTGGATCCAGTATATAGAGCAAAACTGGGAGCCTTGCTCGGGGTAGTGCATGACTGATCAACAACCTAACCTTGGTTTTTAAAATAAAAAGTGAATGTCCAATTCTAATCTGTTCTTATTCAGAAACTTGATTCTTTTGAATCATTTCAATTGGTAGTTGTTTAACCTCAATTGCTGCTATTATTACTTGCTGATCTAGTTAGCTCACTCTTGCAAAACTTTTATGTTTTTAACAGTTGAAAAGGAAAATTTGTTGATAACAAGGATTCCCAGTCCAATGTGCGAGCTAGGATTCCCGGTTAAGTTGGATCGAGCTAGCAGGAGCTTTATATTAGAGGAGTTGTGTAAGATTCTAAGTATGATATCCTTAGCCAGTGTAAGTTGAATTAGTTGGGATTTGGTACGATGTAATAAAAGTTAAGATTATGGCTTATTCTCATACTTTAACCTGTTGCGAACCGTGGTTGCGTAAAGAAGGGTCAATGTATATAATACTTATATACATGTTTAAATATTGTGGTGTGTTATGAGCCCCAAACTTCTGACCCAGGTTTGGAGGGCGTCACAACTTCTGTCTATAACAAAGTTAATTCATCATCATCCACATGTGTGAGGTTCACTTCTTGTTTCGGTTCCTTTTCTTGTCTTTGTTTATAACATTCTGCAGCGTAGTGGCCAAAGATGTTACAGTTATAGCATTTTATTTTGCTCTTGTCACGTCCATCATTTCTATTATATGATCCTCCACGGGATCTTTCCTTCCATTCTTCCTGAGTTAACAAGAGCTAATTTCCATTGTCTTCAACATGTCCATGAATCCTCTCTTTATGAGCTCTTAGCCTCCCGATTAACTCCTCAACAGGCATGTTGTCAAAGTCACCAAATTATTCAACTGTTGAAGCAATCTGCAGAATTTTTGGTGAGACTGCTCGTAGTAATTTTTTCACAACACAGGACTCTTCCACTTTATCTCCCAGAGCTCAAATATTACTCAAAATATTATTTAATTTCATGGAGAAATCATCGATATTTTATGTCTCTTTCATGTTGAGAGCTTCAAACTCGGACCTAAGAGTCTGCACTTTTGCTTTATGAACACAATCAGCTCCGACACACATTATTTTGATCGCATCCCAAGCCTCTTTGGCTGTCTCTTTCTCTGCCACAGACAATAATATGTCTTCTGGAATTCCCTGATAAATGGCTGCCAATGCCACATTATCCTTCCTTGGATCAATTAAACCCTTTGGGTCGCTATTCTCAATAGCTTCCCAGATGCCTTGTGCCCGCATAAATACCTTCATTTTTAACGACCACGCCGTGTAATTGTTTTTGGCCAACATAGGATAACTGAGTCTGACAACACCTTCTTTCATCTTCGGCATGTCCAGGCTTGTTTTCCTCGCCATGTACTTGGGCATAAACTACCTAGCTCGGATACAAGTGTAGAATATAAAAATAGATTTAATGTATATATATTTATAAGCACGTGTAATAAATACACAATAAACACTTACTTTAGAAGAACTATGAAGACATTTTGTTATTAAGTCTAGAGAAACAAAAAACAACTTACAGGTCTAATATATACACTAATAAAGATAATGGCTACAAATAACCAACCTTCTCCTAAAAAAACTCAAACACTCCCATCACCCCATGACTCTCCTAAAATAGTTCAACTAAAACAAATGACCAAGTCTAAACTACATGACTAACTACGTGACAAACTAAGTGACTAAATATTAGCCTAAATAATTAAAACATGGAGTAAACATATAATTTAGATTAAAATCCCAACAAATAGTTCTTCTTCATTATATTCCCATATTATTTATGATATTTCCCTTTAATAGTCACATCACCAAAGCTCAAGAGTCGTTGCAAAGACATCTTATATCGGGGTTGCTTACAATCTCGGTCTGCATAGATTAGCTAGTCGTGTATGCAACATATATATATATATATATATATATATGCTTATTCATTATTTTCTGCGATATTCTCTTCAACTGATTATAATATCGAAATTATAACTTTGTAATTTCCTCGTTCCAAATCTCGAGAAATTGTTATATAGCTTTTACAAGTTTTAGGAGCATCCCCATACTTCATATCTATTGAAAGGCATGCATTCTGCTTGAAATCAACATGCAGACATGAGAATGAATATGTGAAATGCTTCCACCATATTTGGATTGTCGTACTTTTGATTATGATGACAGGAGGACTCGTAATGTTACACCTAGTTTTTGGAATATGACCTTAGGACTTATATTCAGTTTATTTATTTTAGTTGAGTTTAGTACTCCGTACTTGTTAAATTTGAACTTTTATTAACAACTTTTAAATTAAATTTATATTTATGTTTTTAATATTGCAAGCATACTTAAAAGGTGTGATCAATAAATATTTTGATATTGATAAAAACATGATAAAGTGATCAATAAAGAGAGTTAAAATAAATTATGTTAACAATAAATATAGAGATGTTACCAAAAGATTAAACTATTTTATTATCCGGTCTTATAATGGAAAATATGATGTCACAAAAGAGTATATGGCAAAAAAAATTTGGGTGGTACTATACCTTTTAAGGTGTTGAAATAGAACTATAGTTACACCTGCACCCACCCACAAATTTCAAAAAAGTATAACCATAGCCAATTTTTTTGCTCATTTTAACATTTTTTTGTATTACTACAGGCCAAATATGGTGTAGTGAAAATATTATATCATCTCGAACAAAGAGAACGATGAAGCGAAATAAATAGCCTAAACATTTATTCGGAACTTTTTATTTGTTTCTGACTAACATCTTCTAGCAAATATTTTTTAAAAATAATTTTGGATCGATTTAAATATAATTAATAGAAAAATTTCACTTCTCAAAATATATTTGAATTTAAAAACACGATGGTCATACTAGTTCCATGAGTATTATATAAAGGGGTGATTGGATCTAGTGCATGTGGGAGATTGTTAGTATTTATGCCGTATAGACAATACTATAATTTATTAGTTTAAGACATTTAGAATATTAATGTTTATCTTCTATCGATTATTTCTTTTATAGTTTATTGTGTCTAAATTTATTGCGATATAAATTTTGGATTAATAAATGTCCTTAGAATATGATATGCATTCTGTATCTCTAAGTACATGACTTAGAAATGCGATTATGAGAATAGTAACAATATTCCTAAAGTCATTAGTCAAGTATTATTATTAAGGAACAGTAATAATACAATAAGGCTAATGTGTTTGTTGACCAATGATCATATCTCATTGATCATAGGTATAATGATACTTAAGTCCAAAATACATACTAGAATATGGGATCAGACATCGGTTCAAAACCGATGTTAAAAAATTCTGAACCGATCTCTTCGGGTGTGATGTTAAATATCATCAGTTATTGACATTGGTTCACATCCGATATCTATTACAGTGCTATACATCAGTTTTAAGATTAAATGTGATGTATTTACAACAAATTTCAGATTATATTACAGTATTTCTAGGTGAATATGAGTATATTATGAGGTATTTATCCATTAAAACATGAAACCTACAAGCTCTAAAAGCCATTTATTAAAATTCTTTCGAGCAAACCGATGTGAAATGCTAGATCAGACATCAGTTAGATTAGTTGCCCGATGTGAAATGTTTGATTAGACATCGGTTAAATTAGCCCCTCTATTTGAAATGATGGATAACACATGGGTTTTCTTCACGAAACCGATGTTTAATCTTTTGTTTAACATCATCCAATTTCTCTAATCGATATTATTTGACTTAAATAGATTGAGTTTCTTTTCAGAACAGATGTCAAATGACTATTTCACATCAGTTTTTAAGTTCTTTTTCGTTTACTATTATTTTACATGATGTCTTTTATATATTTTTTACATCGGTTTAAATGTACCATTGTGATATTAATGTTTAGTAAATTGCATGCCATCCTGGTACTATTTACAGCCACAGGGAACCAAATAATGCAACATCCCAACAAAAAACATCCAAAAAGAAATATAAAGGTATTCACCCAAATTACAGGTCTAATACCAAAATATTACTCAAACCATACATACATTTCAATGTATGTATGGTTTGAGTAATATTTTGGTATTAGACCTGTAATTTGGGTGAATACCTTTATATTTCTTTTTGGATGTTTTTTGTTGGGATGTTGCATTATTTTGGTTCCCTGTGGCTGTAAATAGTACCAGGATGGCATGCAATTTACTAAACATTAATATCACAATGGTACATTAAACCGATGTAAAAAATATATAAAAGACATCATGTAAAATAATAGTAAACGAAAAAGAACTGTAAAAACTGATGTGAAATAGTCATTGACATCTGTTCTGAAAAGAAACTCAATCTATTTAAGTCAAATAATATCGATTAGAGAAATTGGATGATGTTAAACAAAAAGATTAAACATCGGTTTCGTGAAGAAACCCATGTGTTTCCATCATTTCAAATAGAGGGGCTAATTTAACCGATGTCTAATCAAACATTTCACATCGGGCAACTAATCTACTGATGTCTGATCTAGCATTCACATCGGTTTGCTCGAAAGAATTTTAATAAATGGCTTTTAGAGCTTGTAGGTTTCATGTTTTAATGGATAAATACCTCATAATATACTCATATTCACCTAGAAATACTGTAATATAATCTGAAATTTGTTGTAAATACATCACATTTAATCTTAAAACTGATGTATAGCACTGTAATAGATATCGGATGTGAACCAATGTCAATAACTGATGATATTAACATCACACCCGAAGAGATCGGTTCAGAATTTTTAACATCGGTTTTGAACCGATGTCTGATCCCATATTTCTAGTATGTATTTTGGACTTAAGTATCATTATACCTATGATCAATGAGATATGATCATTGGTCAACAAACACATTAGCCTTATTGTATTATTACTGTTCCTTATAATAATACTTGACTAATGACTTTAGGATATTGTTACTATTCTCATAATCGCATTTCTAAGTCATGTACTTAGAGATACAGAATGCATATCATATTCTAAGGACATTTATTAATCCAAAATTTATATCGCAATAAATTTAGACACAATAAACTATAAAAGAATAATCGATAGAAGATAAACATTAATATTCTAAATGTCTTAAACTAATAATTATAGTATTGTCTATACGGCATAAATACTAACAATCTCCCACATGCACTAGATCCAATCACCCCTTTATATAATACTCATGGAACTAGTATGACCATCGTGTTTTTAAATTCAAATATATTTTGAGAAGTGAAATTTTTCTATTAATTATATTTAAATCGATCCAAATTATTTTTAAAAAATATTTTGCTAGAAGATGTTAGTCAGAAACAAATAAAAAGTTCCGAATAAATGTTTAGGCTATTTATTTCGCTTTCATCGTTCTCTTTGTTCGAGATGATATAATATTTTCACTACACCATATTTGGCCTGTAGTAATACAAAAAAATGTTAAAATGAGCAAAAAAATTGGCTATGGTTATACTTTTTTGAAATTTGTGGGTGGGTGCAGGTGTAACTATAGTTCTATTTCAACACCTTAAAAGGTATAGTACCACCCAAATTTTTTTTTGCCATATACTCTTTGTGACATCATATTTTCCATTATAAGACCGGATAATAAAATAGTTTAATCTTTTGGTAACATCTCTATATTTTATTGTTAACATAATTTATTTTAACTCTCTTTATTGATCACTTTATCATGTTTTATCAATATCAAAATATTTATTGATCACACCTTTAAGTATGCTTGCAATATTAAAAACATAAATATAAATTTAATTTAAAAGTTGTTAATAAAAGTTCAAATTTAACAAGTACGGAGTACTAAACTCAACTAAAATAAATAAACTGAATATAAGTCCTAAGGTCATATTCCAAAAACTAGGTGTAACATTACGAGTCCTCCTGTCATCATAATCAAAAGTACGACAATCCAAATATGGTGGAAGCATTTCACATATTCATTCTCATGTCTGCATGTTGATTTCAAGCAGAATGCATGCCTTTCAATAGATATGAAGTATGGGGATGCTCCTAAACTTGTAAAAGCTATATAACAATTTCTCGAGATTTGGAACGAGGAAATTACAAAGTTATAATTTCGATATATAATCAGTTGAAGAGAATATCGCAGAAAATAATGAATAAGCATATATATATATATATATATATATATATGTTGCATACACGACTAGCTAATCTATGCAGACCGAGATTGTAAGCAACCCGATATAAGATGTCTTTGCAACGACTCTTGAGCTTTGGTGATGTGACTATTAAGGGAAATATCATAAATAATATGGGAATATAATGAAGAAGAACTATTTGTTGGGATTTTAATCTAAATTATATGTTTACTCCATGTTTTAATTATTTAGGCTAATATTTAGTCACTTAGTTTGTCACGTAGTTAGTCATGTAGTTTAGACTTGGTCATTTGTTTTAGTTGAACTATTTTAGGAGAGTCATGGGGTGATGGAGTGTTTGAGTTTTTTTAGGAGAAGGTTGGTTATTTGTAGCCAATTATCTTTATTAGTGTATATATTAGACCTGTAAGTTGTTTTTTGTTTCTCTAGACTTAATAACAAAATGTCTTCATAGTTCTTCTAAAGTAAGTGTTTATTGTGTATTTATTACACGTGCTTATAAATATATATACATTAAATCTATTTTATATTCTACACTTGTATCCGAGCTAGGTAGTTTATGCCCAAGTACATGGCGAGGAAACCAGCTGGACATGCCGAAGATGAAAGAAGGTGTGGTCAGACCAGTTATCCTATGTGGCCAAAACAATTACACGGCGTGGTCGTTAAAATGAAGGTATTTATGCGGGCACAAGGCATCTGGGAAGCTATTGAGAATAGCGACCCAAAGGGTTTAATTGATCCAAGGAAGGATAATGTGGCATTGGCAGCCATTTATCAGGGGAATTCCAGAAGACATATTATTGTCTGTGGCAGAGAAAGAGACAGCCAAGAGGCTTGGGATGCGATCAAAATAATGTGTGTCGGAGCTGATTGTGTTCTAAAGCAAAAGTGCAGACTCTAGGTCCGAGTTTGAAGCTCTCAACATGAAAGAGACATAAAATATCGATGATTTCTCCATGAAATTAAATAATATTTTGAGTATATTTGAGCTCTGGGAGATAAGTGGAAGAGTCCTGTGTTGTGAAAAAATTACTACGAGCAGTCTCACCAAAATTCTGCAGATTGCTTCAACAGTTGAATAATTTGGTGACTTTGACAACATGCCTGTTGAGGAGTTAATCGGGAGGCTAAGAGCTCATAAAGAGAGGATTCCATGGACATGTTGAAGACAATGGAAATTAGCTCTTGTTAACTCAGGAAGAATGGAAGGAAAGATCCCGTGGAGGATCTATAATAGAAATGATGGACGTGACAAGAGCAAAATAAAATGCTATAACTGTAACATCTTTGGCCACTACGCTGCAGAATTGTTATAAACAAGACAAGAAAGGAACCGAAACAAGAAGTGAACCTCACACATGTGGATGATGATGAATTAACTTTGTTATAGACAGAAGTTGTGCCTCCCTCCAAACCTGGGTCAGAAGTTTGGGGCTCATAACACACCACAATATTTAAAACATGTAATAAGTATTATATACATTGACCCTTCTTTACGCAACCACGGTTCGCAACAGGTTAAAGTATGAGAATAAGCCATAATCTTAACTTTTATTACATTCGTACCAAATCCCAACTAATTCAACTTACACTGGCTAAGGATATCATACTTAGAATCTTACACAACTCCTCTAATATAAAGCTCCTGCTAGCTCGATCCAACTTAACCGGGAATCCTAGCTCGCACATTGGACTGGGAATCCTTGTTATCAACAAATTTTCCCTTTTCAACTGTTAAAAACATAAAAAGTTTGGCAAGAGTGAGCTAACTAGATCAGCAAGTAATAATAGCAGCAATTGAGGTTAAACAACTACCAATTGAAATGATTCAAAGAATCAAGTTTCTGAATAAGAACAGATTAGAATTGGACATTCACTTTTTATTTAAAAACCAAGGTTAGGTTGTTGATCAGTCATGCACTACCCCGAGCAAGGCTCCAAGTTTTGCTCTATATACTGGATCCAAGGCACGCATTGGCCTACTATGATGATGAATCGGGTCCGACCACGAATCTGGTCCACATTTATAAAACTATTCAATTCTAAAATAATTCAAATGATACCAATGTAATCAATAAACTGATCATAAACAATATTTATCTTGAAAATATAGTGATTCACTGCCATGTAGGTATAACAAGGAGTTCAAAAAGATTGGCTTTCAATCAAGGAAAGAATCAGAAATTAGAAGACAAGGGGTTCAAGGGTTCCAAGGATGGTCTTCTGTTAAACAAGGATTTAGGATGGTCTATCAAGCAATCAATATCAGAACTCAGTATGCGGTAGGTATATATTGTGGAGTAGTATCGTATATGTTTGGATAGTATCTGAGAATTCAACAATCAATGGTTTATGGAGAACAAGGCTTATGGCTCAAGATCAAGAAGAATCAGGGTTCACGTTAAATAGTTTAAAGCACTTGCAACAATAAATAATGAATATTTTGAATAATAGCGACATGTTATAAAAACAGTTTGAAAATATTTGTAATATGTCTTGAAGAGAAGTCAGAAGTACTTGCCTTATCACCGACAATTCCACTTTACTTGTACACATCTAACAGGTTATTCATCAACCACTTTTCTTCTCTTTCTACGCCTTGCTTCTATTTATCAATCACTTTCCTTCTCTTTCTATGCTTTGATTCTATTTATGGATCACTGATTTCCTTTTCTATGCCTTGCTGACTCTGCTAGGTATCACAATTATCGATCAATACTCAATCTCATATCATTCTAATTATCACATAGACATCATAAGCTTTCATCTATCCTTCGTTTCACCCAAACCGATTACGGATTAAAAGTTATGATGAAAACAGTCACAACCAGTACCAACATAGGCATATAATGCATCACATATAACACGTAGCACGTAAGAATTTGATCAAAATAATTTTCAAAGAAGATTCGGATGTCAAAATGAGTTTCCAGGTATTAATACAAATTTTTGAACATTTTTCAGAATTAAAATTAGACCCCGAATTATTTTTATAATTAAATAATAGGGTTTGAATACCTGAAATCTGACTTAAAATAATTTTATAATAATTATCGAGCCTTGGAAATAATTTTTAAATAAAATTTTAAAGCTCGAAAGTATTTTTCGGAATTTTTAAATCAATTTTAAACAATTAAATCTAATTATTAAATCGATTAAAATTAATTAATAATTAATTAATTAATATTCAATTAATTAAAAATTAATCATTAATTAAATAATTAAAATTAATTAATAATATAATTTAGATTTATTTTTGAATAAATAAATAATTAAAATAATTTTCTGAATTTAAAATAATAAAGTTTGGAATTTTAAATAATCAAAACTGATTTTCTGAAAATAAATTAAGTAGAAATATGATTTTGAACATAATTAAAACATGAATCCATTCCTTGCAGAGTTTTAAAACTATAATACGAAATTTGTAAGCTTTTGTAAACTACAGGGATTAAATGATAATTTGTTACCGTCTTCCTCCCCACATCGGAGCTCCGGCGGCGGCGGCCATTAATGCTGCCTCTGAGCTCGTCGGAGATCGTCTTATGCTTGTCAGAATGGTTCCAAAAGGTGCAGATCAAAGTTTATAATCTCCACAATCCATTTCAACATCTATTTCTACAATAAACCCGGATTGTCCGGATTTTTGGCTAGAAGTTAAAGAACGCCGCCCCTTTCATTTTCCGGCCATGTCATTCCAGCTATCGTTTGTTTATTACGAATACACCATTCGAATCGTCCTTGGATGATCTAAAATATTGTACAATCAATTGCAACTGATAACCCCTAACAAAGAAATGCCTAAATTCAATTGAAAACATTCAAATCAATTATAAACCCTAATTTCTAATTCCGAGAATCAAACACAATTTTCTACATGTTATTGAACTCTAAATACATCATATAATATACCAAAATGATCAGGACGAGATTATCTACAAGATTATGCCATCAAATCACACAAACAACATCAAGAACATAAATTCCTATTTTAATCCATAATTAATTCGAAATAAAATCATAAATCAGAAAAATACCTTGATTTCTGGGATAAAACAAATGGTTGATTCAGAAAGAAAATTTCTAGAGCTTCGTTTTGATATATTACACGCCCGAATCGGAGTTCGATATTGCCTTCGTTCGTGCGTTTGATTTTCAAGAACGCGGTTTTAATTCGGCATTTTCTCTGTATTTTACGGGATTTTACTGACTGATTATGATTATACGATTAAAATGAAATAATAAAAGGGCTATATATTTTTTGGAATATTGGCTCATTTTGGATCATTTTGTATCGTCTTGGATCATTAAATTAGTTACTTAGTCGCTAAGTAACTGCAAAAATGATCCGATTAGATACCCGTATTGGATAATTATCCAAACCGGGATTCTTATAAACACTATATATGAAAATAACGTAATAATATCCCGTCTTTCGAAAATACGGGTTTTGTTGGTTCACCGAAATGATTATCGTATCGAAAATCTTGCGCCGGGCCGCGCACGGGTCAAACCGTAATCCGGATCAAAAGAGTCAAACACGGAAAATGTTCGGAATTACCAGATTAGGTTAGGAAGGAGTTTTCGGAAGAGTTTCGGGTTGTAAAAATATAAAAACGGTTGAAGTCGGACGGTTCCCGGCTTTATTAAATAATTTTGTAATTATCTGAAAATAATTAATAAATTCAAAAATCAATATAAAATCATTTAACAGTCCAAAAGTTACCAGAAAAATACCGTAATTATCTATATTTTATTCTGGTCATAATAAAATTAGCAAACTTATACTGTATCCCATATAAGCATTCACATATTCACACCAATCATCAGATAATTTACCAAAAATCACATAATTATCATATAAAAATTATTTATTGATGAAAATATTTACACACGATATCCCGGATGTTACATCATTTCCCCCCTTAAAAGGATTATGTCCTCAGAATCATAGTAAGGATCAGATAATGATATATTCAATTATCTTACTTCCATTTTCTCAGGTTGATCTTTCAACCCTACAACTTTTCACAAACTTTTACTCGCAGCATTACTCACTACTTAACAGCCTCTTATTGGCATCATAATCTATCTGATGCTCATATAATTCAACTCAAGTCTCCATTTTATATAATGGAGCTAAATTACTTTTTCTGAGTATACACGTATAAATACTGTATAAATCTGCTAAACATGTGGTGACGAAGCCAACTTACTTACACTTATCCTGACTATTTTATTGTCTCAAAAGGGACCAGCATAATGCTTACTAATTAGCTTTTCTTTGTAATTCTAGTAATTCGTGCTCATGAATGTTGTAATAGCTACTGGTTATTGAAGCCCATTCCTATATGTTTCTCTATTCAGTTAACTTAGTTCATAATCGCTTCCAATCGCATTCCAGGCTCTCTAATCGTTCTTTTAATCTTCTCGTCCATCTACGATTGATATACAGGGACCATGGCATATTCGATTTCTAACGTTCTCGAGATTACTCCAGATTTAAGAATTTATGAGAAAATCTTGACTGAATATGACTGACGCACAAACTATCATCATATTTTATTTTTCTTGAAGCACAATCGAGTATATTTATCGAACGAAGATCTCTTACCATTTTATAGAAAGTACACTAACCTGGAGGCATCACCGACATACTTTTAACCTATATTATCAGTTATTTTGGTTCTAAGGAGTTCTCATACGAGACTGGCTGCAATGCATTCCTTAACGTCTAATCACATATAACGTTTATTCTTTCTTTATGCCATACTATCAGAGAGTTTTCTTTTACATCTATGTCTCGTATCATACCTTCGGAGTGGCTTGAACCTCTTGAGTTATCGTTGTTCGACCAAATTCCTATCTTTTTAGTTCCGCTTTACTTAATATCCGTTCATCTAGAAGTAGTACAAACAATTCTAGCTCGACATAATTTATCGTATTCTGAATACTTTTGTCAAATTTCAAATCACACAATATTGATTATCTACAATTAGTTTCTGGATCTGATGTCGTACCACCATTTCTTTATGCAACAACTAACCCACTTATGGGATAAACTGTTTATTACTAAATGAAAATGATCAGGTTTAAATAACCTATTAATAATAATACAATTAACGCTTTCCTCACCTTTGGTTCTCAGGTGGCATAACCATGACGTTTCTCGGAGAAATATACCCATCTAGTCTTTGATGTCCCACCCTAACTCTTTGATACGTGTAACATTTGCTAATCTATCCCACCATTTCTTTTTTCAAATCTGGCCACCAATAATTTTCCTCTAAATCTCTATACATATTGGAATTTCATGGATGGACCGAATATCTTGAGTTGTGAGCTTCTTGTAAACTTCCATCCTTCAATTCTGTCACTAGTCGAATTCCAAATTCTGAAATAAAATCTGGGAATGTCTTGATCATCTTTTTGAGTATATATATTTTTCTTCTAACGGTTAATAACTTAATATATTATTTCTCCTTGACATTTCTTTACCCTCTCTAGCAATTCTGGCTGAAAAGTCATACTATACATCTTTGCATTGTTAGGTTTGCAAGCCCTGGCTTCCAGTTTCAAGTTTTGAAATTCCTTGTATAATTCTTCTGACACTGTCAACACTTTTGGTCTTTCCTTTCTGATTAATGCATTTGTTACTAGGTTTACTTTTCCTGGCATCTGATGAATTTTTTTTATCATCCTTTTGATTCCACTTCCTTTCCTATCTCCATTCTTCATTCTCATAGCTTATTCAAAACTGAACTCTTGACATTAATACTCATTTTGCTGTCATATCAAATTGGATATTAATACGAACTTTGATGCTCACAACATCCCATTCTGAAGTAAACATCAATCATCTGTATTAATACCACTTTTGATATTAACAACAACCTAAGTATCAACATCAATCAGAAACTGAATTGAAACTGGGTCTCACACTTTATCCCAAAACAGAAATATTTGACAATTCATTATTGTATGCTTATCAGAAACAAGGTGTCCTTTGATAAAAATTTGTTGCAGATGATAACATCTCCTTGATTGTCTAATGAAATTCATATTACTGTAGTTATTAATCTATGCTTTATACCATCTCTCTTCTTCTTTTCTTCTCGTTGCTTCATCTTAAATCTTTAGCTCCTGAAAACATGCTCCTCACTTGTCCATACAAATGACTTTTTATTTCTCTTGCTCATTGTGACTGGCATATTCACCCATGCAAAAACTCACATATTTTCGACAATTTCTGAATTCTGCCAGCATCCTTACTTCTCCCCAATTCCTCATTATTTTGATTTTGAATTTGAAAGCCACATCAAAATTTGACTTAATCTAATTGGAATTGATTTCCATCTAACTGACCATTAATTGATAAAATTAACCAATTAACTTACTTAATTGATCAATTGTACCAAGTGATGACTAGCTAAATGAAATCAAAAACTAATTACATATAGTCGGATTGAATGTAACAACCTCCCTCGAGAACCAAGATCACAATTATTTGGAGTATCATAAGAATATCAATAACATATGAAAGTTTACATTCTATCTTTAAAAATAGGGTAACCTCTGAAAATTTGGGCAACATCTCCTCTATATTATTGACTACCAGTCGGACTCAAGCCCACACTAACAATCAATCAAACAACCAACAATCAATCCCCATGCGTACCAATCCACTGCCACTTTCTAAACTTATTATTTCACCATCTCATGTAATATTAATCAGTACAATCCATATTTTAGTTCAACCTAGGATTATAGCGAACGATTCTGATGATACCATGTCCTTTCTCATATCTTCTTATTATAACGGAATATCGATACTGAGTATAATTATAAATTATTTTAGAATTCTTCTAGTTCATGTTTCAAATCAAGCTCTCCACTTAGCAATTCATCCATCCTTGGTGATATACACTTGTTCTTATTATTTAACTTGTTCAACCTCTGATGACCAACATTTGTTCTCAACCAATACTCTTAAAATCTTGCGAATGAGTTCATTGGGTTTTAAAGCTTCACATCAAAAAAATTGTTACAGTCAAACCACCATACCTTCATCTCCCCTTATGTCTTTCCAAATTGAACCTTCTTTATCGTCCCTGCTACAATCATAAATTTTACCACAACTCACTTACTTGAGTGAAAAACCAAATTATCCCTTGATGAACACACTTAAAGTTTATTCGTAATTAGCATTTATTCGATCTTGAATCTTCATGACAAATATCTTCCACATGATTGAGATATGTTTCATTTTCATAATGTTCTAATCTATTATCTGGTTATTATTAAAAATTTCCTCATTCGCCTTCATTGTCCAATCGATCATTTGCCTCATCTGATACATGCAGCTTTACTTTCTTATTTCTCTAGTTAATTTTCCTCACACGATTTGCTAATTACTCCAATTCACGCCAAAATCTCATACTCGAAACGTATCATGTATATAGATTTTTCGCCTTTGATTTAATACCCTCGCAGCAATCCCGTTATCGGCATAATAATTCTTCTCTGCACATAAATGTCCACCATCCTTCGGCTTGCAATTTCCCACATAACTCTCCTTGATGTACGGGTTCATTTTATTTCCTTTTAAGATATTCAAAGAACAAATCTTACACAAGAAGAGATTTGTGTATCTAATTCTGATTGGAAACCTTTTTGGTAAGGGATAAGAGTACAAGGAAGCAATTGGAGAAATTCATGAATCAACCAATCTGGATTTAAGAAGAATGAATGAATAATGATTTGAATAGGAATGAGACAACCATATTAGTACTCAAGATGGCCAGTCTTTCATACCATATGGCACACATCACATGATTAGGTGGCGTCCCACCAGACTCTTTGTGATTTTGACAAATCGTCACACCATAACACTGCTTGTCCCGTTTAGGGAACAATATTTTGAAGAAGGAATGATTTGAAAGACATTCAACAATCACCTTATAAAGCTGATCCTGAAAGAAGTTCATACTTTACTCGAGATTTATAAGAATGATAAGAAAGATTGATATCATTGGTCGCCATCTGCATTTTATCTTTTTACAGGTTCAACGCTTTTCCGATCAATAGATCTCATGCCAAGTCATATATCAACTTTAGAAAGTTCTCAAAAATGTTTTCTTAAATCGATTATTAAAATAATTTCCCACTTATTAGGTCTTGTATCTTTAGCGTCACTTTTCCACGTTCATATACAATTTTATTTGCAATCTTACGAGATTTATGCTCATAACTTTAAATTTCGCTTATGTTGTTAATCGTTCAACTTGTCGCCTCTTTTGCTACTAACGTTCTCCCTTTAGAAAGTCTAGAGATTTCCTTAATCTTCTTTGCTCGTACTCAGCTTCTCGTGAATCGACATATTCCTCGTGCTCTAATCGTCTCAGTAATTGGATAAATAGTTTCTCCGTAGTAGCGGGTCCACTTGTCCTTCTAACCGAACCATACTAAATTCTAAAACAAGTATTCGTCTGGATAATCTGAATCGAACAAGAAACTCAAGTAGTATTTCGACAACCAAGTTTTTAAAACTTATTTTTTTCCAAGGATTTTTAGAAAAATTTTGCGAAGAAAATCTCTTTGGAAAACTAGTTTAAAATTTTTAAAATCATACACATGGTCGTCGTTACTATATGAGTTGGTTGTCGTCCTTCTCAACTATCACAAGGAATCCAATTAGGAAAGTAATCCGATAAGAGCCCATTCATTTTCATATATCTTTTACCCTTTATTGGATCCATTTTACCTTCATTGGTCAATAAAATTCCAATTACCATTGCATACTATCTTATTCGTATCTTCACTTCTACTCTTCCCTATTGGTAATATTCCCATCACCATATCTTACGATTACTGAGTATAACAAATCTATCCAGCAATCATCATATTTATTCCATAACACAAGGTTGATTTATATCACATACTTCTATTCGTATCATGTTTGGTCATTACATCATCATCTAATTTCAAGAAAACTCTTGATTTCCAATCCTCTCAAATTTCTTTAAAGATCCATCTAGCTCCCTCCACAAGATAATCGTTGGTGACATACTCATAAGTAGCTCCTTATAACCTGATATCAGCTATCTTCCGTAACACATGTATCCTCACTCCAGGTTCTTTTAACATTTCTTAATGCCTCGTGTACTCACCATATGTTATAGCTTTCGAATCCATCCTTCTAGGTGTTGTTACTCCATAAGATGAGTTTTGAACGAATGTTATAGAACAGAATGTAGTGTAGACAGAAAAGATGCGGACACAACTGAATATCTGGTAGAACTAGAATCAGCGTGTGGGGGAAATTCTCGAATAGATAGCCTCTCACCAGGGGATGAGATAATAATGTGAAAAGGTGCAACCGTCGCAACAGGAGGTGACATGACGAATACCGGTGGACGAGCAAGGCGTGAATCAGATGATAGTCTTCTGAATGAAGGCTCTGAATGATCAGATGATCCAGGGATAAAAGAATCTTCCATCGCCGCCATCTGAAAATCGCGTCGCTAGATAAGAATGTCGAATTTCATCACGAATCCCACTAAAACCTACTATTCGATGGCACTCAACCTCCCGATGTTCTATCTTTCTATTTCCTAATCCTAATCTTAACCCTCTATCCATTCCCGACAGTCTAGGCTTGTTTCAGTGACTTATAACCTGTAGCTTTGATACCAACCCGTGACGCCCTCCAAACCTGGGTCAGAAGTTTGGGGCTCACAACACACCACAATATTTAAACCTGTATATAAGTATTATATGCATTGACCCTTCTTTACATAACCACGGATCGCAACAGGTTAAAGTATGAGAACAACCATAATCTTAACTTTTATTACATAGTACCAAATCCAAACTAATTCAACTTACACTGGCTAAGGATATCACAATTACAATTTTACACAACTCATCTAATATAAAGCTCCTGCTAGCTCGATCCAACTTAACCGAGAATCCTAGCTCACACGTTGGACCGGAATCCTTGGTATCAACAAATTTTCCTTTTCAACTGTTTAAAACATAAAAAGTTTTGCAAGAGTGAGCTATCTAGCTCAACAAGTAATAATAGCAGAAATTGAGGTTAAACAATTACCAATTGAAATGATTCAAAAGAATCAAGTTTCTGAATAAGAACTGATTAGAATTGGACATTCACTTTTTATTTTAAAACTAAGCTAGGCTGATCAGTCATGCACTAACCCCGAGCAAGGCTCCTAGCTTTGTTCTATATACTGGATCCAAGGCACACATTGGCCTACTATGACCAGGAATCTGGTCCAACCACGAATCTGGTCCAACCACGAATCTGGTCCACGTTTATAAAACTATCCAATTCTAAAATAATTCAAAATGATAACCAATGTAATCAATAAGCTGAATCATAAACAAAATTTATCTTGAAACATAGGGTGATTCACAATACCATGTAGGTATAACAAGGATTTCAAAAAGATTGGCTTTCAATCAAGGAAATAATCAGAAATTAGCAGACTAGGGGTTCAAGGGTTCCAAGGATTGGTCTTCCGTTAAACAAGGAATAAGGATTGGTATATCAAACAATTCAATATCAGAAATCAGTATGTGGTAGGTATGTATTTATGGATTAATATCATATGTGTTAGGATAGTATCTCAGAATTCAATAATCAATGGTTTATGAAGAACAAGGCTTATGGCTCAAGATCAAAAGAATTAGGGTTCAAGGTTAAATAGTTTAAAGCACTTGCAACATAAAACAGGATTTATATTGAATAATAGCGACATGTTATGAAAACAGTTTGAAAATATTTACAATATGTCTTGAAGAGAATTCATAAGTACTTTCCTTATCACCGACGATTTCCAATTTACTTGTACCCATCTAACAATTTTATTCATCAACCACTTTTCTTTTCTTTCTACGCCTTGCTTCTATTTATCAATCACTTTCCTTCTCTTTCTACGCTTTGATTCTATTTATGGATCACTGATTTCCTTTTCTATGCCTTGCTGACTCTGCTAGGTATATCACAAGTATCGATCATACTAAATCTCATATCATTCTAATCGTCACATAGACGTCATAAGCTTTCATCTACCCTTCGTTTCACCCAAATCCGATTACAGATTAAAAGTTATGATGAAAACAGTCAAACCATAACCACATAGGCATATAATGCATCAATCAGCTCACATATAACACGTAGCACGTAAGATATTTGATCAAAAAATTTTTCAAAGAAGATTCGGAGTCAAAATGATTTTCTAGGTATTTGATACGAATTTTTGAACATTTTCGGAATTAAAATTTGACCCCGATTATTTTATAATTAAATAATAGGGTTTGAACACCCGAATCTGACTTTAAAATAATTTTATAATAATTATCGAGCCTTGGAATAATTTTAAATAAAATTTTAAAGCTCGAACTATTTTTCGGAATTTTTAAATCAATTTTAAACAATTAAATCTAATTATAAATCTATAAATATAATTAAATTATTTAATCAATTAACTATAAATTAATCAATTAATTAAATAATTAAAAAAAAATTAATGAATAAAAATTTCGATTTATTTTTAATAATTAAATAATTAAAATTATTTTCTGAATTTAAAATAATAAATTTTGGAATTTTAAGTAATCAAAACTGATTTTCTAAAATAAATTAAGTAGAAATATGATTTTTGAATTAATTAAAACATAAACCATTCCTTGCAGATTTTTAAAACTATAATACAAAATTTGTAAGCTTTTGTAAACTACAGGGATTAACGGTAATTAGTTATCGTCTTCCTCCTCAAATCGGAGCTCCAGCGGCGACGGCCATTAACGCCGCCTCTGAGCTCGTCGGAGATCGTCCTACGCTTGTCAGAATGGTTCCAAAAGGTGCAAATCAAAAGTTTATACTCCACAATCGATTTCAACAATCTATTTACAAATAAACACCGGATTGTCCGGATTTTTTGCTGGAAGTTCAAGAACGTCGTCGGCCTTTCATTTTCTGGCCAGTCGTTCCAGCTATCGTTTGTTTTATGAATAGACCATTCAAATCGTCCTTGGATGATCTACAATATGGTACAATCAATTGCAATAGATACCCCTAACAAGAAATGCCTAAATTCAATTGAAAACATTCAAATCAATTATAAACCCTAATTTCTAATTCCGAGAATCAAATACATTTTTCTACATGTTATTAAACTCCAAATCATCATATAATATACCAAAATGACCGGAAGAGATTATTCTACAAGATTATGCCATCAAATCACACAACACTCAAGAACAGAAATTCCTATTTTAATCTATAATTAATTCGAAAAAAATAATTAAATTAGAAAAATACCTTGATTTCTGGGAAAAAAAATGTTGATTCAGAAAGAAGATTTCGAGAGCTTCGTTTTGATATATTACACGCCTGAATCGGAGTTCGATAACGCCTTCGTTCGTGCGTTTGATTTTCAAGACACGGTTTTAATTCGGCATTTTTTGTATTTTACGGGATTTTACTAACTGATTATAATTATACGAAATAAAATGAAATAATAAAAGGGCTATATATATTTTTGGAATATTGGTCATTCTGGATCGTTTGGATCGTCTTGGATCGTTTTGGATCGTCTTGGATTGTTAAATTAGTTACTTAGCCGCTAAGTAACTGTAAAAATGATCTGATTCGATACCCATATTGGTAATTATCCAAACCGGGATTCTTAATAAAACACTATATATGAAATAATTTAATATCCTGTCTTTCGGAAATACGGGTTTTTGTTGTTCACCGAATGTTATCGTATCGAAATCTGCGCCGGACCGCGCACGGTCAAAACCGTAATCCGGATCGAAAAAGTCAAAACACGGAAAATGTCCGGAATTACCAGATTAGGTTAGGAAGGATTTTTCGGATGAGTTTCGGGTTGTAAAAATGTAAAAACGGTTTAAAGTCGGACGGTTCCAGCTTTATAAAATAATTTTGTAATTATTCAGAAAATAATTAATAAATTGATAAATCAATATAAAATCATTAACGTCCAAAAATTACCAGAAAAATACCGTAATTATCTATATTTTATCTGGTCATAGTAAAATTAGCAACTTATACTGTATCACATATAAACATTCACATATTCCCCCAATATCAGATAATTTACCAATATTCAAATAATAATCAAATAAAATTATTTATTGA